>NW_022595272.1:3287181-3342485 GCF_009176505.1 Sitodiplosis mosellana | reverse complement strand
TTTTTTTTCTGTGGCCATTATGCCTTACCTCAATCATTTTCTCTCGATTTCTCAACGGATTCATCGGTGGTTCAGTGAGCAAAATCTTTGTGTTTGTCGGATCGATGTTCATTTTCTTTGGGCCAAATGTGTAATCCCAAACATTGCACATATCCTCCCAGTTTCGCACGATGCCATTCTCCATTGGGTATGAGCACTCGAGCATGGCTCGCAATTTGGATGCTTCATCACCAACCATCAAATCCTAAATTGGCGGCAAAGAAAATGAAAAATAAAGTGAAATTTCCAGTAGCACAAAGCTTTTGCTATTAATCACAAGCGAGACTAAATGGAAAAACAGTGAAAATGGCTTCCATTCGTAGGGAAGAACAAAACAAAAATGGAAAACTCTAAAAACTGGCAAAGATAAAACAACCATTGCAGAAGATGGTTACAGTTGTTTATGAAGAGAGAACACAAATTGAAAAAATAATGAGAAAAAACGGAAATATTTTGATGTTCAAACAAAAAATGTGGAAAAGATTACACACACCAGAAAAAAAATGGGAACACAAAAAATAGCCAATATCACAAGCATCTCAGAAAATGTGTGTGTGTATGAAAAGTGTTTGAAATAAAAAATGTTGTATAGATCAGTTGGAAATCAAAACATAGTATGGTTTCTGCTTATTTGAACAACGTAATGAGCAAATTGAAGAAAATACGAATTAAAAACACAAAATCGTGCACAAAAACACTAGAGAATCAAATGCGGGAAATCAATATTTGAAATCGAAAAATAAAAACATATAGCAAATGAGAAGATTGCTGTACAATTTTACCAATTTTACTGTGCGAACAACGACACACAAGAAGAATTATAAGAAAAAAACACGCCAAATTTTCTTCTGCAAATTAGCCAACAAACAAAAAACAATTCAAACAATCAGAACGAAAACGAAACAAAAATGGTTAAACCGGCCAGATACGAATAAACGGTTAAGCTAGGGTATATTAATGCCAAAACACAAACAAAAACCAATTCAAACTAAAAAAAAATTAATAAATCAAACAAAACAAAACATTTATTCGTCGCTCAGTTGGTTTCTGTGAAATTTTGATGTGTTTGATGCGATCCGAATGACGGTATTGTGTACTAATTGTGTTTATAATGTTCAGTGTCTGATTGCGATTTTTCGGTGCGTCTCATTGAAAACATTCAGATATTTGGATTTGTGGCAATTTTGATGATGACGCAAGGAAAGGGATAAAAACTTACATCGACATGTAAATTCTGTAAAATAAATTGGGAATTTTAGTTTGTTGCATCGTTTTTGTTCTTTTCTTTTGTTCTAAATAAAATTCTTCAGTTTTGACTGATTAAAAAAAAAACTTGAAAATGTATAAAATGCAAAGTGGATGACACAAACCTCGACTTCGATGTCACCGATTTTGTTGACAGCTCGTAGAATGGGCCGGCCAACCATCGATGGGAATATGTGCGCTGGAAAATTACTGCCCGCATAACCGCATTTCACGAACTGCAGAAGAAAAACACAAATTCATTTTGAAGAAACAGAGAGAAAAAAACTCGCTTAAATTTATCGCTTCATTGCCAACGTTTGATGACTGAGCATTTGCGGATATGAATCACTCGGTTGCGGTCACTATCGCTGCTACTGTGTATTATTGCAAGTTGTTTGGCGTTTACAGGTGCATTGCCCTAAATTAATGTCTCGATTTTGGATTGCTGTAACACAGAAACACCAAAAGCTCAATCGACACATCCAAACTAAAAATATCACAACATTTTCTCGGTGACATATCGACGACATTCATGCTTATCACGATTTGTTTGTGGATATCATACACCGCAACGGCCCATCCCAAACATAACATTTTCAACAAATGCATCCATTTTTTTCTATCTTAGCAAGAGAAAAAATGGTTTCAATACGTACACCAGTGCCATTATCACAAACGATTACATTTCTCCCTTTACTATCCATGATATTTGATGCACCAACTATGTCACCGTCACTGGAGAAAAATGCAACAGAAAAAAATGTATCGCGACCGACTTAAAAATTAAAACCGAAAATAAATCTTATTTATTCGATCTGGTGGTTCCAGTCGCCTTTGATTCAGCTTATTTGTCACCGCTTCACAGAAAGTTTACACTCACACAAACAACACACACATATATACGCACACACATACACAACGTTGTGCTGTCTCGCACAAACGAAGCGAATGTTTATTACGGACAGAGTGAGAAAACCGAAACATCGACGAGACGAGTATTGTCAAAAACACAGCGGGTGAGATAAAACATACACATTTCGCATCTTCGTATTGGTCGCTGCTTCAATGATTTGGCATTCTGACAGTTCGTTCACTTCATCGTTTCGCTCGTTTCATACAATCAAGAGAACATAGACGTCAGTTGTTTGTCTTTGGCAACACTTGCTGTTTTGTTTCAAGTGGAAAATAAAATTGTATTTTATTGCCCACAGCAAGCGAGCGAATAAAATTTCAGAAAGATTTTATAAGCAAATAAATTATTCGTTTCATTCATAGATTGTCCTAATATCCGGATTCAGCGATGCGCTAGATGAGTGTTGATCACTCACAATACATTCAAAGAACGGGCGATCATTAGAGTGCACACATTTGAAATGGATAGATCATTTGAAGTGTTCTAATTTGGTGCATAAAACATTCATTGAATGTGATGATCTTAGTGTGTTGCTTGACATTGATCAAATAAAACTATTTTTTTAGTGTTGTAAAACCATTTTTGGCATGAATCTGCTCAAGTTTTTTGGATTTTGTAATTGAATAACCCGACCAAGTGTTTGAAAAAAGAGTGTTCATTTTGAATTTCTATCGCATTATTTTGATATAATTGTCAAAATACATGCTAGCAATAGCAATATGAAACGAATGAGGTGTAGAATTGTTTACGTTGTGAGCATATTTTTGGATTGACACGAGAGTCGTCTACAGAGAAATTTCGTGTAAAATCTCATTTGCATAGCCGAGATTAAATCACAATGAAGCAATTTATTCGACTGAAACAGTTGAATCGTAATCATTTCTTTTTCATTGGTTTTGTGGTCGGTTTGATATTAACGATATGCTTACCAGACAATGCATGGGAAATAACCGAACAAGAATGTCCGGAGTCATTCAATGGCGATGCACCAAAGGTTCTAGCACAAGAAGATGATTTTGAGCCTCGATTGAATCTCGTTAATAAGCCAATGACGGCGAAAAAAGCGGCCAAAAATATCATTCGACCCAGATACTATTCATCTGAGCTTGGAATACGTGAAAAATTATTCGTTGGCATTCTAACCAATCAGCATCACATTAATTCCTTGGCCACTGCCTTTAATCGCACCACCGCACATCATGTCGACAAAATCAAGTATTTTATCAATGCCGCCGACAATGTGAGAACCAATTTGAAATTGAAGAACATCGTCGGTTTTACGGATGCACGCAATCATTTAAAACCGTTTCACATATTGAAATATATTGCCGACAATTATTTGGACGATTATGATTTCTTCCTTTTGGCCACCGACACAACCTACGTCAATGCACGTCGACTGTTGAAACAATTGAATCACATTAGCATCAGTTTTGATGTGTACATTGGACATAAGCGTGATGCCAGCGATATTGTAGACAGTGATGAGCACAGCCGAATGATGGAAACCGAACGAGACTATTGCGATTTAAATGCTGGCATCATTCTGAGCAGCAGTCTCATTCGTAAGATTCGTGCCAATTTGGATTGGTGCGTTCGTAATGCGGCCACAAATTCGGATAGTTTGAACATTGGCAGATGTGTCAAATACTCAAGTAAAATTACTGGATGCCAACAGAGTTTTCAGGTACGCAAACGATGGTTTGAATCTTATCATTAGATAAAACTTAAGCCGGTTTCAAACAAATGTTGAATTTCGTCAAAACACGGAGTTGCAAAAAATGTCTGCTATTTTCGGCAGTAGTATTCAAAGCGCAACATAAGGCCTATATAAAAAAAAAGGCAGAACAATTTTGCATGTGCAATCTAAAGCATAAGACTTCGTCTTCAGACGGAGGATATTTTGATTGTGAATTCCGGGAAACTTCGGAAACGCCCTTCAATTTCTCTTAATAAAGAATAAGATAATAAGTTTAAACAGCGACACAGATCGTTCAGCGACTCGAAACTACAGTTCAAATGTATTGGTCTGTAAACCAAAACACATGTTCATGCATTTATTCACGCTGACTGTTTATTCAATGATTATACCCTTTTCTTCGGCCGTTTCGTGTTCTTTTCTTCTCTTTTTGTGTCTCTTCACTTCTTTTTCTGCTTCTTGTATTCATATTTACTGTGTGAAACTTGTATAAATTATACCGTTAAATATTAACACATTTCATTGACCTTCATTTCAGGGTGTAAATTTTCCAATATACCGTCTGCATACGTACAAGCTGTACAGAGATTTGCATTTTTTGTACAGCGATCCGTCATTTAACAATGCATCAATGATCCATCCGGTGAAGGCGGCAGAAGATTTCTACGTACTTCATTCGTACTTTTCAAAGGTAATAATCAGCTTGTCTTGAACATTTATTGGTCAAGGTTAACTTAGATAAGCTAAACAATTGCTTATGATAATTGAATTGAGTTTTAAATTTTTTTTAAATTCAAGAGAATTATTCAATTTTTATGTTTTTTTTTTCATTTCTCATCAATGTTTTACATCAAATTTTAACCGAATTTTGCTTCCACAGTTGAACTTGGAATCCATTCACGCGGAAAGTCGACAATTGGATGAGACGGTGAAGCGAATAATGAATGGCAGCATTTCGAATGATATTTTACAAGTACGTTGGCCACTTGGGGTGCCACCAACCAGTATGCCGGAGACAAGACACGATTTACTAACATGGTCTCTCATGAATGAAACGCATCAAATCATGCCAAACTCCGAAGAGAACATAAAATTACATTCAAAAATCGACCAAGAGGATGTGAAAGTAAGATAATCTCTTTTTTCTCAAAAAAAAAAAAATTAATGCGACTCAAAATGAAGTGAACTTATGTTTTATGGAATATTTCATTTTTCCAGCGTGTTTTGACTAGAACATTGATCGAGGCAAAGAAAATTTATCCAAATTTGGTCTACATCCATTTGCACTCACTCTATCGCAAGTTTGATCCAGTACGTGGAATGGACTATCAGCTGCACTTAATGTTCAGTGATAAGAATGATGGAAACGAACACATCGTGATGAAAAGGTACAATATTGACCTTAGACAATTGTTTTAGTGACATAGAATATTAATTTAATTGGATAAGCAATAAAAATTAATTTTTCTTACAGTTTTGAGGCTGTGAAGCCATTGGGTCGCGTTGAAATTGTTCCATCGCCTTATGTGACGGAGAGTACGCGAGTGGCATTATTGCTGCCAACATTTGAGCATCAAACCAAGGAGACTCTCGATTTTATGGCTCACTATGAAAAAACCTGCATGGAACATCAAGACAACACATTTTTGATGCTGGTGAAATTGATATTGATGTACTCACATTGGCAAATATCGACTAATTCTATCTATTTTTTGTTTACTGAAGGTGCTACTATATCAAGCCAATTCACCGAGTAAAGCCGAAAATGATGTATTCGCCGACTTAAAATCAATGGCATTGCAACTGTCCGACAAGTATAAAAGCGATGGCTCTCGTATCGCATGGGTGTCAATTCGATTGCCAGAGCAATTTTCGAACACGTTCGACGGAATTCATTCATCAATTTATAGCTCCATGTATGGCAGTCAAGAGATTCTCAGCATTGTTGTAACCGATTTGGCCCTTCGGAAGATTGGTCTAGACAGTTTGGTGATGCTTTGTTCCAATAGCATGTCATTCAAACCAGACGTTTTGAATAGAGTAAGTAATGATTCACTCCAACGTGCCAAATAATTCATCATGTCATTCATTTGTTTTGTTTTCTTATCTAATTCCATCATCTTTTTAGGTTCGTATGAGTACAATTCAAGGATTTCAAGTGTTCAGCCCAATTGGTTTTGTTAACTACCCGTGCAAATATACCAATTTATGCCGAGAATGTGAATCGTGCGATGTGAGTCAAAGTGCGGGATATTTTGATCGCGAAAATTCCGATGTGATTTCATTTTATAGCAAGGACTATGTCAATGGTAATGAAGCCATTCTATACACTTCTATGACAATTTGATTTTATAAAAACGTATAATTTCATGGATAAATGTTCCTTTCACTTTCAGTCCGAAAATCAATGGAATCGCTAGTTCCCATTGTTCGATCTGATAATCACATTGAGAGTATTTTTCATCGTGAGGACCAATCGATTGTGAACGTATTGGATTTATTCATTAAATCCAACTCTGGCATTCATGTGATGCGTGCAATCGAACCGAATCTACGTCTGGGCCGAATAATCAAAAACTATTTGAATGTAACGAATTCGGTTCCACAATGCGAACTATGGGATACGGATCAAAGCTCAAAATGCTTACACATCGCATCGCGGAAACAAATCGGTGATGCTCTGATCAAATACAAAGAGAATAATAAAGTATGAGACTAAATACAGTGATAATATGTATGTGCCTTGTCGTATGCGTAGGAAGTCGTGTTCAAATGCTCACAAAAAGTGCTATAAATGTAAGGAAAAACCCATGGAGAATATTTTTCACTCATAATTGTACTAAATCGTAGAGTCTATGTGCTAAATGGTGTTTTAATATTTTAATTTCACATTGAAAAACTGGTATATTTTGAAAAGACATAGGGATTTTAGGCTATAATAAATTTTAAGTTGTGCATCAGAAATTCCAAAATAATCACATAAAAAGACATTGTATTTAAAGTGTGTACACTTAATAAATTGCCAAAGTAATTCTACTTCGAAATTTTCGCAATTTTTTTCGTTCGTTGGAAATTCGTTTTTATTTCATTTAAAACAGATTTTGAAATATATAAAAAACAATATACAAATTTTAGATGGTATAAAAATCCATTGCATTCAATCGTTTAAATTTCAGTGTTGCCAATGAAGGTGTATGTCCCAATGGCGTAGATGGCGTGCCAAACGTCATCTGTGCGATGAGTTGAATAGACGTTTGAATGACTTCTCAAATCATTCATTGTCTCTGTTATCTAAATTGATTATTGTTGGTCGCATTACAAAGTGCACAAAAGAGAAATTGCTACAGTCTAAAAAATTCATGCAAATAATCGTCCGCCGATAAACCATCACTGGAAATCAATTGTTATTGAATGCTTGGTAAGTAAATCGGGCATTATCAATTATGTGCATTCATTGATAGCGCAACTAGTGGTTAAACTTTGTCATAATGCTGGTCGAAAAAAAAATTTAAATTCATTAATCATTTGGAGCGTCATAGGCGGACATAGAAATGCTTCATATTAAAATATTTTCAATTTTCATTCTTCTCTTTTCAATTTGCTCAGCAAAAGCCGTGACTACAATGGTTAAGCGACAATTGGTACTGCTCTCAAGTAGTCAAGTGCATGGCTACGAACTAATGCAACAACCAAAACCGATTCTCATTGAATTCTTCAAAAAGTGAGTGCTAATTTGAAGAAATAACTGATAAAATTCCAACAAATTTAATTCTGTTCATGTTGTACAATGACTAAAAAAAAAATCCATAAAACAAATAATCTAATGTAAAAAAAAATCAACTTATTTTGACAGAAACAATGTGACTGAAGTGATTTTCGTGCCATATGCCAAAGTAAACGAAGACTACGATGGTTACACAAAGATGATGGCCAATGCAATTTTGTCGTTTGGTAAGCCAATCGACAACTATTTTCTTTCTCATTCGAATAAGATTTTGATTCATTCATACATTTTACAATTTTGCTTCATCAGAACTTCAAACGTCTGTCAAAGGACTGCATACCTTTCCCGATCCGGTTGAAGCGATTAACCAAGCCCATTGCATTTACATCGGTGGTGGAAATTCATTTGTATTGTTAAAGAAATTGTACGATTTAAATTTGGTCGAAGTGATTCGTAAGCGTGTATTGGAAGACGGTATTGCTTACATGGGATCAAGTGCTGGTTCGAATGTCGCCACTCGTTCTATACAAACAACCAATGATATGCCAATCATTTATCCACCAACGTAAGAGTAAACCACAACAGTAAAAGAGTATTCGATTTTTCTTCAAAGAAAAAATGATCTGTTTTTAGATTTGATGCCTTAAACTTGGTGCCGTTCAATATAAATCCACATTATTTTGATGCTGACGAAAGTAGTACGCACAAGGGTGAGACGCGTGAAGATCGCATCAAGGAATTCCATTTACTAAATGATGTACCAGTGTTGGGTTTGCGCGAAGGCACGCTTCTTGTGGTTGATGACAATAGAGCCACTCTCAAGGGCATTGTCAATGCACGACTTTTCACTCGGTAAGTGAGCATGAGCGAGAGAGCGAGCAAAACATGTGGGAGCGAGAAAAAGAAAAAGAATAAGCAGATGATTTTTTTTGTTATTTTCAGCGGAGAATCACGAGAGTATGCTCCCGATTCCGATTTGAGCTTCCTCTTGCAACAGTGAACAAGCAACATGTGAGAATGGAAAGTATTCAGTGGAACATCACATAGTGGACACATTATTTTTGTCATGCATGGAATTTTTTTTTTTTTAATTGAATTTTGGTATAATGAAAAGAAAAGAAATAAAACGAAATTTTTTTAAAAGAAAATAAAATTGACTTAGATCAATGTGAGATGTGGCTGTTGGTGCAATTTTGTTGATTTACATTTGTACAGTATCGTCTTTCACGAGGCAGCTAACTTTTTTATATCACTATTAGTTGCCAAGGGATTGACCGTATTGTACAAACATTTTATTTAGCCACTGATGCCACACGCACACACTCCAAGAGAGAATAAAGTTCGGTTGATTTTGTTCCTAAAAATAGAATTTTTTTTCTAGAAAATTCGATCATTGGAACAAGAAACCTCAACACTTTGCTGACTGCAACGAATTTCAATTGAAACACGAGAAGAAATTACTGCTCAGTTCTGCGACTGAATGATTTTTTTTTAAAGAAAGCTAAAACGATATTCGACTCGAACGAAGGACGTAGTACCAATGAATTTATCTTGAAACGAGTGGGCAATTTATAGTCATGGACCACATAATTCTGCCGGAAATGTCACATCGGGTGGTGTTGTGCGTGAGCAGCTTACTCTGATATCCATTTCTTCGATTTTTCTTATCGCCTTCAAAGTAGAACGAACAACTTGTTGATGAAAAAAAGAAAATTATATGCTATACATTGTCGAAATTTAACCATTTTACTACATACCACTTAAATTATACGTCATTCATTTTTCAGATAATAATATCTGACCTAAAATTCCTTGGAATTAAATTTAATTTGAATTTTGAATTGATTATCATCAAGTCCATTCAACATTCAAAAATCTATTAGAGAATAATCGGAACGTAATCTGGGCAAATCGCATATATGAATCATGAATGTTTGCTCAACATCAAAAAAAATGTCACATTCCATAGTTCTTATTCAGTTTTATTAAAAAAAATATTATTCATTCGATTATTATCGTTGGTTCTTCAAGTGAAATGAGCCAAATATGGAAGAAAAATGTTATTTTTCGAGATGTGATAAAAAAAAAAACAGCATGATAACAGGCCGTGTGATTCACACATTCGGGAGTTTTATCGTTTTATGAGCCACTTGGATTTTTTCAATTTTTTTTTTCTTAAAACATCACAAATCTTATCAAGTTCGAGAAATGTGTTGGCAGCTAGTATTTGTCACGCAGAGAGGTCAACTTGTTTTGTTGTAGCATACAGTTTTTCGTATTTTATCAAGCATTTGCAAGTATCTGAAGTCTCAAACGTATTATGTTTTTGAATGTATAATGAGCAATTCGTGTTGAGACATTTTTCTTTAGAGAAAAACACTCTTTTCTATCTAAAGATTGAAACAAGCAAACAAACAAATAAAATGTACAAATGGAAGGATTGAATGTAAAACTGATTAGCCGCACCGGAAACGAAATAATGGGCATGGATACAAGATAAAACACAATCGTCACATATGCAGTATGTTATGATGGTTTCATACCATAAATATTTTGTTCAAGGCATCATTTATATTTCGCTTACAGATAAATCGTAACTATGCAAAATAGGCAACAGACAATATTAGCAGCTGCAATAGTTCAGCTGATAAGCAAAAAAAGAACAGTCTGAAATTCCTTTGACAATTCAACTGTCGATGTCAATTCGAAATCCGCGCTTCAATCACATGCGATGTTACCTCAATCAATGTCAAATCTATAGTATCGACAGAAATGTCATCGCATGAAAACAGATAATGAATTGTGAAATTAAATTTTGTTTTAGAAGGAACTGAGTCAAAGCTACGTGTAGTTCATAGTTTGTCCTTTGTTTGATCAAACTTTGATCCCGTCGTCTAGATTAGTTTTTATTCAATCATTGTAAACGCATTTAAAATCCAAAGAAATAATAAAAATGCCAGTCGATGTGGAAGAGTTTCTGCGCGGTCTCGCGATTTTGGCGGATAACCAAAATATGCGCGTTACATTGAAACAAAGTGGAAAAGGTGCTGCTATTTGTGGTGCAATATGTTTTGTAGGTGGTTTGGTTGCTGGGCCATTAGGTATAGATCGTTTCTTATCGTTAGATAATGAATATAATTAATTAAATAAATAATTATATTAATAAACAAATGCAGGATTAGCCGTAGGTGGAACTATAGGTGGTGTTACAGCCTATAAATGCCTTTCAAGTAAGTTGTTCATTGTTGTTCAAATCATTCTACCAAAGGGGATATTGTGTGTTTTTCAATGCCTAATAAATAATTCACGTTTGTTCATGTAGATTTCCGAACCGTTGGTGATATCATACGCAACGATTTGACACAAGAAGAAAAGTGGAGACTACATGAGCATGTGGTCAACTCAGTGCGACATCTTCATCCCACCGATGTGGCTATGCTAATGCCATTGATAATGAATACACCGTCGTTGCAAGAAGCCGTCCTAAAAACAATTGTTTCGTTCGTTACAAATGAAATGCGGTACACAATTGCCAACAACTGAACCGTGTGTAGTTTTGACCTTTGGTCACAGCTCACGCTACATCTTTGTTATGTGCAGTGCATATCATCGTAATTTAATCTGATCGAATTGTGTCTTTTGAATTGATAGAATTAGTTGCGAATAAGTTCATTACAATTAGTAGTCATGACTGAAATCGAATGATTTATTTTGCTATTTGTCTTAGTTATAATGCAAAATGGTGCAAGACTTGTCCGGTAGTTTATATATGCTTGTGAATAAATTTAAAATTATGAATATTCGATTAATTGATCAAGCCGAAAATAAAAATGAATCTAAGCACAAATAGAATTGATAGGAAAAATTTATTTCCAATTTTTTAGAGCCAAACCATCACAAAATAAAACCTTTGCCACAAAGAATGGAAATTTTGATAAAGAAATCATTAAGAAATATTGCGTTGTTTCATTCCGTTTGTTCTGTTTTTCTTTATGTTTGTTTGTGTTCTTGTTGAATTTTCAACCTTCAAAGTTGAAACTGCGCTGATTTTGCGGTAATAGCTATAATTCTCTTTTCATATCTTCAATTTATTCCCATATTGTATTTGCCATACAATAAAAGTGAACATGAATGATTGCGTATTGTCATGCCATGTTAAAAGTGTCTTTTTGTATTTGGGCGATAATTTTCACTCATTTCTAATAATAAAATATAGATTACATCTGGCGGTGTAATCACTGTCTGGTCGTGCGCTTTCTTTAGATACGTTTATTCGAGATTTTCGAGTATCGAATTGTTAATCTCGTATCACTCGAACAATAAATAATTTAAAATTCTTTTTTTTTTGTCTTTGAGTGATATCACAACTTGAATTGATATTTTATCGATTAATCAGTTTCCAATTAATGACCAGTGTTGTTGTCAAAGTGTTTGTTTATTATGAAAAAAAAAAAAAAAATAATAATCAGAAACATGTGGCAACACATTTTTTTTAAATTTTTTTCTGTCGTTTGAACTATATACTTCAAATGTTGTCTCTTAAGTCACTTCATACATATACAAATGCCACAAGACAAAACACGCATATCAATTCCATTTCGTTTTGTGGGAAATTCAATTCACTGATCAAAACAAGTTGACTTTAATACTGAACTCTTCTCTCTGCATACAGTGCTTTATGCTACGAACAAAAGCATTGAAATGTTGTCTCAAAAACATGATGCAGAAAAAAGAGACTACCATAATTAATCATAACATTCAATTAGTCATAACATCATGTGTTGTTTACTTTTAGTGTGAGGGTGAGCTGGGCGTTTTATCTTTACTACCTTGTTTTTATTAAGAATCACATGTTGAAATCGTGTTTTTTCAGTGAAATAAGTCAAATAACGAAGAAAAGAAAAACGTTATATTTTGAGATGTTTCATTCGGAAGTTTTTTTATTAGTTTATGAACCACTTCAATTGTTTTTCTATCGATATCGTTATCATAACACTTTTTTATCTTTTATTTTTTTCATTCGTTTAAACTCGACTCAAAGCTATTGTTGTTTACAATTGTCTACAAATAAGGAAAATTCGATCAACTCATCGTAATTCGACGAATCAACAAAAAAATACGTCTAAATTACTTGTTAAAATATATGTTCAGTTCTGTTACAAAGAAAATATTCAGAGCCATCGGAATTTTTTTTGATTTGATTCAACTGAACTCAATGAAATATCATTAGATATCATCAAACAGGACACGTTTGTGCTTATGATTTTATCGGTGTTAGCTTTAGATAAACGCCGCCAACTGGTGACAAAATGAATTGTGACGTCTCAAAGATGAGTGGAACTGGTGTTTTGGAGCCGAGTGCAAACTCGAAATTGTTCAATAGAGTGACTAGACCGATACGAGCTTGCATCATGCCGAATCGAAGGCCAATACAGTTTCGTGGCCCGTCACCAAATGGGAGCCATGCCATTGCGTCACGTTTCTTTGCCTCTTCGGCATCGAAACGGTCTGGGTTGAATTGTTCTGGGCTCGGATAGATTTCCGGGTCATGTTGAATAGCGTAGGCTGGAATAATAATAGACAATCCTTTTTCGAGCACAATTTTACTGCCAGGAACCCGGTAATCATTTTTCGTCCGTCTGTTTAAGTTTGCAACTGGTGGATACTTTCGCAACGTTTCTATAAAAATGGAGAACCAATAAAATGTTATTTTGGAATTGTATAAAAAATTATGATAAAATTGATGGGAAAAAAGGTTAACTCCAAAAGTAATTTACCTTCCAACACTTGATCAACGTAAGGCATGTCCATCATCGCTTCGTAAGTGAATTGTCCGTTATGTTTTTCCAGTGCTTCCCTGATTACTCGTCTGGTTCTGGTTTGAATCTCTGGATTCAAAGCGAGCTCATACAGGCAAAACGTTAGTGTAGTTGAACTAGTTTCAAAGCCAGCCAAAAAGAAGACAAACGCTTGTGCGGCCACTTCATTTAATGTAATCACTTTATCTTTATCGGTCGTCTCTTGATTCTTCAATTTGATCAGAAGATCCATGAAATCATTCCGATTCACATCGTTTTTCTCTCGATATTCAACTGTATCGCGAACGACTTTCATGAAAAATTCCGACACATCATGTCGTACGATCTTAACATGAAGCTTCTTGGCCAGGCTTCTAAATCCATTGATAAGTTCAAGAAAATGGGTACTATGTCTTGGTTTTGCAAACGATTCACGACCGTATTTTCTAAATTCAGCGTTTGGATCTTTCAAGCTATTACACTCGATGCCAAAAGCACACGTTCCAATAACATCAGTGGTGAACCGTGCCAGTAGTTCCTTGATTTCCAGCTCATTGTTTCCCTTGACGACGTCGAATAGGCAATTTCGGAAACGGTCTCCTACTTCGACCACCGTAGGAAACATGAATTTCATTTTTCCACTGGTAAAGGTAGGAGTCAGCTTGGCACGCAGTTTTTTCCACTTATCACCGTCCAATGAAAACAAATGCGCACTCAATGGATCGTCTTCTTCGTTGTAATATAAACCTCTTTCGTTGAAATTCGCAAAATCTTTGATCATAACATGTTTCACAATATCCAGATCCAACAAAACTGCGACTGGACGAGCAAAAAAGTAAAGCCCACACACTTTTTCACCGGTTGGTTTGTATTTGTCGTAGACATTCTTTATAAAATGTGACGGATGGATAGTTTTGCCGAAGCCTTTAAAAGTTCCGTAGGGAATCGTCGGTTCATCACACGGAATATTTCTCGATTTCCAATAATTAAACGCATTTTTGAAATAAACATACACAAGTGTTAAAATTGAGATTAAAACTAGACAAAACGCGCCTATCAATTCCATTTCTGGAATTCAATTCACAGATAATAATTTACGTTTGAAATAATATCGCTGATAATTTTGTCTACGATACTGAGTAAATTGGAATGATTGAAACAAGTTGACTTCAGATACTGGACTCATGTCACTGGCATACAGTGTTCTTATACTACGAACGAGAGCATCGAAATGTTGTCTCTTAAGCATGACGCAGCGAAAAGAGACTACAGTAACATCACACAATGTGGCAAATTAGTCATAATAACGTGTGTTATTCACAATATGATGGTCTACTGAGCGTTTTATCTTTACTACACTACTAACACAGCTAATAAACTTGTTTTTGAAAGACTATCGGACTCCAAATTAGTTTCGCACTCAATTTTTCAGTGTATCCAACCATGTTATTCCAATCTTATTTCTTCGATAGGAAGCACATAATGTATACCTAGGTAGAAAAATAGTTTTTTAGACAACAGTAGGTATACTGCTTTTTGCGTGCGTTCTTATGTGTTAATTATTCCATACTCAAGTATTCTATACGGACAAATATATCTGATCGAAAAATGTGCAGAAGAACTTTTTTTCATTGCGTACAGAACGAAGATAAGAACGAGATGCGCAAATTGTTAGACAAATTGAAAAATTGAGCAGTTGCAAATGACTGATGTAATAAATATACACTGTTTGTTTGGAAGTGTCTATCCCACGTGATATTCATTATATATTATATTGTGTTGTATTCACACAGTCCATACGATCCGCTTAATACACAAGTGAACAAACAATAATCTTGTCATTGAATATTTCTCGGTGATTTTTTGAATTGAAATATCCGTTATTCCTAATTTTAATTGTTGAAACATCTATAAGAATTGAAAAAGAGAATAAAATCATGGCATTTGGATTTTTCCCATTAGCTCACGATTGATTTGTATGTAATTTAAGTATTTTGCGGAATTTAGTATTTCATAATAAAAATCATGCTTAGATCAGATGTATGAGTCAATCAAAACAGTCATTTGAAAATGGAAGCCAGCAATGAGAATGATGCTATTAGTGATCAAAGGTCACCTCTCAGCTGTTTTACGACATATTCTGTGTCTCACCATGATTTAGCAAGTTCTATATACCTTCTATTTAGATTTCAATTCACATAAACAGATAATTATAAAACCATTACGTGATAAGTAAACATAAAATAATTCACAATTGTTTCAGCACTATTAAAGGTGCTATGTCATACAATCAATTTATTTCATACAATACGGTGCTTTATCATTTAAATAAACGTGAACGATTATAACTGATCCATATTTGTGTCGTTTTCCATTAGGTTGATAATTCTAATTAATTTCTGGTGATAGCAATGGAATCTTCATTTATTATATCATCCATGCGGTGAAAACGGTATTTCGAGAGTTTCGAGCTATGAATCTAGAAATTCTCAAACAGAATTCAATTCAAAACTCTTCTCTTGCCCCAGATGTCCCAATGAGCACAACAGAAGTTGAAGAACATTTTCGCAGTTTAATTGTTCAATTTCGCATGTTTCAATTGCGATGGAACGTTTTCTTCGGAGATTTGAAACTGGACGACTATAGCTACATAGGTCGTTATCGAAACGATCGTCTGAAACAACAAAAAGGAAATCCAAAGCATATGGCAAAACGGTTATAGCAAACGTCAAAGGAAATAAGTGTTTGTTGCACGTGTGCTTCGTTGTCAAACAGCTTGAATCAGAATAAATTCTTACGGATTTCAAAAGTGCAAAGTTAAATGTGAACATTTGTTTCAGTTTTATCTCAATCGGTTGTTTTCGGATTTGGAGTGAAAAGATGCGGATAAATCTCTGATAGTTTCGATCATGGTAATTTGAAGGAGTATGCAATGCTTTCGAGATGCCCTTACCCTGTCATAGATACAAAAAGAAAAGAACAATGATTTTAACTATCTTGAATGTGACTCCTTTCACTCGAGTGAACTCACTATATTTTGGCATCTTTCGCAGATCATGCAAATATACCAGAAATTGATGATAATCGAAGAGATGTACGAACCAATTTCTAAAATAATTTACCGAAATGAAAATATTCAAAATTTAATTTAAATTAAAATAAAATCCAAGCCATCGAAAAGAAATGTCTTACGAATAATCAAATTGGGTGATTCATATATTTTGATATTCATGTATGCCCAATACGAAGAATTTATAAGATCAAAGGAGAATTCCATGAGAAGTGCGATAAATGACCATCCAAAGGCGTTGCTGATTAAATTTTGTAATAGCCAAACATTGGAATAAATGTCTCTCAAATAGCGGATATTTTCACCGGAACCAGCAATCGATTCGGTGGAATTTGGACGGTAGTTTTTCTGTTGTTGCTTCAATAGGATTTGTAAATCAGCCAATATGTTGGTCAATGTATTTATAAGAAGTGCCATTTGGCATCTGCGCGCACGAATGATAGCAGCGGCCAAAGCTCTATTCACAAGAAACACAATTCGATCAAATTCATTCGTCGGGAGCGAACAAAATGAATATGCAATTGCTGAGCTTGCGGAGCAAATATAAAATAGCGTAGTGTAAATAATTGTATTTCGTATGACTTTAAAATCAGCGACATAGTTCAATTTGGTTGCAAAAATTTCGTTGATCTCGTTGAGTTTCCGGTAAATTTGTTCTTCATCTTTATGGGCGAAAAGAGGTTCCAAATGTGCGACAATGTGGGTCACCAAGGTTCCCGAAACGCTTGCCAAATTCACATAAAACATCAACGGACTGGATTTGTATGTGCCGCTTGGTTTCAATCGAATGTACAACCCATGGAATAGCGAGTAAAACATGAGCGCAATATGCAGTGTGCTGAAAACGACGTAGTATATTATGCGGCCAATATGATTGGTTGCATGGAATGTGGAATAGTGAGCGACACAAAACACTTGAAAAACACGAACAAACGGCTGCCACAATGATTGGAGCGCTCGAGGATTATAGGGTCTTTGCGATGGATACATTTTAACTCGAAGCTCAATCAACAAATGAAATAGCTTTTGCAATAATCTTCTCTTGTATTCAGTGATGCACATTTCAAATCAATTAAGGTTAGTTGATCACCGATTCATGCCAGTTGATAACTTGCGATGTATTGCCTTGGGTTTTCATCAAATTAGGTAAAATTATTCTAGAAGGTTTAGAAGGAAAAATATTGTCAACATTTTCAAGTAATTTTTCCCAGTTGAATCTAATTTCGATAATTTCAATATGTCTGAAAAAAATGGTCTCCAACTCACATTCTGTGATAATTAGTATATACGCCATTTAGAGTGTGCATTAGGAAAAACAGCGAAAACAGCTATTTGAAGATGAGATCAGGCGCGCATTCTTGGATTCAAATAAGCATTTTCATCGGCAATTTGAAACTGGATGACGATGGCCACATATGTCGTTATCAGAACAATAGTCTGAAAGAGAATTTCAATTATCTCGTGAAATTTATAACTTTTGGAACTAATTGAATGAAATTTAAAAGATGAACATTGGAATGAATTTCGATTCAACAAACCGATTTAAGGAGCTCGTTGTTAAAACAGAACATTTGCTTCATATTTATTCTGATGGGCTGCTCTTTAATTTGCAGCGAAAATATGCGAATGAATCGTTGGTAATTGGGATCGTTATAATTTGATGGCGTATGTAATGACTTTGTCACGGCTTTTCCCTGTGATGAAAAAGAACACAATATTTTAATTGAATTAATTGTAAATTCGACCTAGTTTTTGGATGACTCACCATGTTTTGGCATCTTTCTGCAGAGGCACAAAAAAACCAAAATATGATTGAAACGGAACTGTTGTATAGAAAAATGTCTGAAAAATATGAAGAAGCTCATCAGAGACCGAATAATTCAGTTCAATTCCGTTGAATTCGAACAAAATTTAATTTTCTCTCATTCTTTTCAGTCGAAATTGTAAAATTCCCAGAAAAAATAGCAACACCTACGAATATTCAAAGCGATTGATCCATAAACGGTCAGGTTGATATAGAGCCTTCGAAGCCGAAATGATGATTAAAGCAAAAATGCATTAAAAAAAACTTCAAATAAAACAAATAATTAAAAATATTATTTCAATTAATACCAGTAAGATGCATTGATGGTCTCGAATGTGAACTCAACGAGAAAAAATATGAATGACCATCCAAAACAATCGCTGACTAGTGTGATTGTATACCAAATGTACGAGTAAATCTCACGAAAGTATCGTATATTTTCGCGTGCATATTTTCTGTGCGGCTGTGCACTTGAATCGTCACAACTGTGAATTTGTTGTTGTTTAAGCAATGTTTGAAGGTCGTTCAAAATGTCGCCAATGTTCATCAGGAACAAAGCAATGTAGCACCATCGAAGTCGATTAATGATCATGGGGAAGATAAGAATCGGTTGCATGAAATATTTATCTTGATACAAATCGGGCAAATTAGTGAATGCACTGGCAATCGATGTAATCGTGACCAGTGCAAATGTTAAAATCGTTTTCTTAATCAAATTGATGCGCCGCGTTTTATAATCGATCATATGATTGAGTTTTGTTGCAAAAATGTTGTCGATAATTTGTAATTTTTCATAAATTTCTTCTTCGCGTTTTCGGCTGAACAAGGCTTCCAAATGGGCAGTGATATGCGTCGCAAAACCACCAAGTATGCTCAGTGCGTTCACATAATACATCAAAGCACTTTCTTTATGCTTGGCCCAACGCTGGTCCATCTCTGGTATTGTATTTTCACATTGCAATGCTTTTCTTGTCGTTAAAATAATCAAACTCAAATGAACGGAGAAAATTAGCAGAAAATATAGCCAAAACGACAACGATTTTGAACGATTTTGGTGCAAATTTGGACGGAAAATCGTAAAATGAGACACACAAAATGCTTGGGCAACGCGTGTAAATGGCTTCCAAAACGCTTCGAATTCCCGTGAAATTTCAATACCCGTTGATTGACTCATCTTTCTTTCAACACTGTCGTTAGAAAACTGCATAAATTCATTCGTTCGTTCATAGTTTTCAAGTCGCAAGATATCATCGTTTCCATCGATTTGTTATTTCAAAGAAAAGCCAAAGCTCCATAATGGAGCCTCCATTATAATGAACTAGTTCAGCCTTATCGCGTATTTCAGAGCAAAATATATCAAATTATTCTGGAAATCCCATTAGATTAATGATTTACTGGCACCAACTCACCGTTGTTACTTCTGATCCAACAATCATAAAATGAATGTGCTGTGTGCCTGTGCATGCAGAACTTTGGAGATGTGCCTCTGATAAAAACAATAACTCATTATTTTTGTTGTTGAGAAAAATGTTGGTAATTGCTTATTATGTTCTGGATGAAGAGCTGCCATCAGCTATTTGGAACTGGATGATTATAGCGACATATGTCGTTATCAAAACGATTGTCTGCAATGAAATTCGTTACAACCAAAAATAAAATCTATTAAAATACCGAAAAGAATCTATCAAAGGAAATGAAAAGTCAAAAAAATTGCAGCCGCTGTCTTACCGATTTCAATAAAGCATAATTGAAAGTAAACATCTGCTTCATGTTAATTCTGATGGGTTGCTCTTTAATTTGAAGTGAAAAAATGCGAATAAAACGTTGATAATTTTGATCATGGTAGTTGGATGGTGTGTGCAAGGCTTTTGTTACTGCTTTCCCCTGGTTAATAAAAGTTTATCAATCAAATGTTGATCATTCAAGTAATCATTTATATTGAATTTTCGTTCGAAGACGAGAAATATCGAATAATATTCCTTGAATGTATCAAAAATGAACATATCTTGGACGAATTGCTACTATGCACCTACCAAATTTTGGCATTTCTCCGAAAGCATACAGAAGTAACCAAATGAAATCCATAAAGATGCATTATACAAGACGATATCTGAAATAATAAATCAATGTGATGTCAATTTTTTCTTAATAAACTCATCTAAGAAATGGCAAAAGTTCAAACGAATCGAAACTAACGAATATTTAAATTGGTAAGTCCATAAAAGTTGACATTGATGTAGAGCCAATACGATGCGCTAATGACTTCAAATGTAAATTCAACAAGAAACGAAATGAGTGACCAGCCAAAGCAACTACTCATCAATGTTGTGATGAGCCAAATATTTGAGTAAATCTCACGAAAAGAGCGTATTTTTTCGCGTTCTAACTTATGTTCGGGATGATCGGACGAATATTGACAACTTCGTATTTGCTGTTGCTTCAACAACAACTGCAGATCATCCAGTGTATCCGCTATTGTATTTAGAAACAAACAGATGTAGCACCATCGAGCTCTTATGATGATCACAGCGAATATCATTTTGGGTTGCAAAAAGTATTTTTCGTAGTTCAATTCCGGCAATGGTGTTAGTGAGCTTGCTGTTGCTAGAAATATGGCAAAAATAAAGATTACCACCGTCTGCTGAATATACTTGGGACGCCTTGCTTTGAAATTGGTCGCATGATTCAGTTTCGTAGCAAAGATATTGCTAATTATGTTGAGCTTTTCGTAAATCTCTTTTTCATGTTTTCCATTCAATAATGTTTCCAAGTGAGTAATCAAATGAATGATAGCCCCACTGATGATACTCAGATAGGTCACGTATAACATCAATTGACTTTTTTTATATTTGACCTTATTGGGTTCGGGCACATTCTGCAACCCTTTGCTTGTGATCAATATCACAATCGAAATATGAATGGCCGAGAAAGCAAAAAAGTAGATCAGATGCAAGAAGAACTGCCTGCGATTGTACTTAAGATCGGGCCGAAAGATGGAATAATGTGAAATGCAAAACGCTTGCATGCAACGAGTGAATGGTTGCCAAAAGGCTTTAAATTCATTTGTCGATGGATTCATTGTTCTTTAGTGACTGAAGAAGAGACTGAAATTCTTTATCCATTACTTCATAATAAATGATGGAAAAAGTCATTATCGTTTAATGCGAACAACAAACATTATATTTTCATTGAACATTTTATGGCAATTTCTATTTAATGATGGACATTCAACGTGAATTGTAAACGAACAAGCATGGACTTATATAGATTAGTGATGATAAAATAGTTTCAACTCACCATTGTGTGCGTGTATCATTAAAATTGGTAGGTAAATGCTAATTTAATGTGCTATATGTATCGATAACTTCTGAAGAGCAGCAGAATAACCTTCAACCGCATGAAATATTTCCACTATTTTGCAAACATAGACGCCGTTTCATCGGCTTTTTGAAACTGGATGATGATGGCGACGTACGTTGTTATCAAAACGATTGTCTGTAAAATTAAACAACAAACGTTACCAAAAAAAAAAAATTCCAAATGGCAACAGAAGTGACTCGGTTTGTTAAATGGTTTCACACTTGAAATGAATCGGCACTCCCTCCTCCTGATTTAAATCAAATCAAAATCTCACCGATTTAAGCAACGCGTAGTTAAACGTAAACAATTGCTTCAAGATTATCCTAATGGGTTGCTCCCTCATTTGTAGCGAAAAAATACGGACGAATCTTTGGTAGAGTTGATCCTGATAGTTGGATGGCATGTGAAGAGCTTTTGTAACGGCTTTTCCCTGGAACAGGAAAAAATCAACATTTTTCAATAGTTGCGTGTATTCGAAACATTGTTTTTTGTCAATTATTTTCTTAAATTAATAAATCTGTACAAACCATGGTTTCACATCGTTCGGAAATCTGGCAGAGATACCAAAACATAATCAAAAGTGAGCTGTTATACGAGATAATGTCTGAAGAAACAGTGAAAGAATCAATTTAAAAAATGATAACCCAAGAGAAACGGCCAATATGTTTATACGCTGTCTATCCGCCAAAAATACACTACAATATATATTCACGCTTATTGGAGGCCGAATTCAATATATATTCTAGTGTATTTTCGGCGTATTCTTCAGCGTGAAACATATTGAAACATATTCAGGCGCCCTCTGATGGCCATGAATGCATTCATTGATTCAATATGTTTCACGCTGAAGAATACGCCGAAAATACACTAGAATATATATTGAATTCGGCGTCCAATAAGCGTGAATATATATTGTAGTGTATTTTCGGTGGATAGACAGCGTATAAACATATTGGCAGTTTCTCTTGGGAAATATTCAAAATTAAACGAACAACAAAGTGACTCTTACGAATGTTCACGGTATGCGATTCATAGAGATGCAAGTTGATGTATAACCAGTACAGCGCATTCATTACTTCAAAAGTGAATTCAACAAGAAAGGTAATGACCGACCATCCAAAAGAGTCACTCAGCAAATTGACTGAAAACCATACGTTTGAATAGATTTCTCGAAAATATCCAATTGTTTCACGTGCACGACAGCAACTCTCTTCACTTGAATCATCGAAATTTCTCTGCTGTTGTTGTTTGAGCAAATGCTGTAGGTCATTCAGAGTGTCAGCTATGACATTCAGCAGCAAAGCAAAATAGCACCATCGTGACCGAATCATGGTAACAACAATTATGTGTATCGGCTTCATGAAATGTATTTCAATGCCATTCTTTAGATTGGGTATTGTGGCCAATGAGCTTGCTGAGGCTAGAATGATAGTCAACACAAACGTTCCGACTGCGTTTCTAATGTACTTTGCACGTCTTGCCTTGTAATCTATCATGAAGTTTAGTTTGGTCGCCAGAATGTCATCGATTGCTCGTAATTTCTCGTAGATTTCTTGCTCTTGTTTCATGCTAAGCAAAACTTCGACATGTGTTGTTATGTGACATAGCATGCTGCCAAGTATGCTCAACGAGTTAACATAAAATATCAAATGACTTTCTTTATGCTTTCTCAGTAGCTGTTCAGTTTCGGTGTCCTCGGAGTGTAATCCCTTGACGGTTGTTAGAATGACCAACAATATATGGAGCGAAGCTAGCGACAAGAAATATATCAAAAATGGCAAAGATCGTCGTAGATTATTGTGAAGATTGGGCCGGAATATGAAGAAACTGGAAACACACAGAGCTTGGAATGTGCGGGTAAATGGTAGCCAGAAGGCCTCAAATTCATTAGAAATGGCACGGTTCTTTGGTCGAGTCATCGTTCTACTTCCGTTGTATTACAAAATGCACTCTTCTAGAAACTAACTAATAGAGTTTGCCTGCACCAACCTTATTAGTGTGGAATAATTCTAGAAATCATCTTCTTATTAATTTTCTTTGCTGGTTAATTGAAATTGTACGTAATTGTACGTTGATAAGAATCACTTTTGTGTTTACCCAAATAGATTGTTTACTTCGAATGAAACATGCACACCAAATAAAGCCGCATACGTCAGTACATACCAATGCATGTGTCGTTGAGTATAAAAATGGGAATACAGGTTCCTTTACAGAAAGAATCTTATGTATTATAGTATTCATGTAGGTATGTTTATTCATTTAGTTTTTGATTCAATTTAGTCTGTTTATTATGAAATATTTCAGCTGAATTTCAGTAGATAGAATTCTCGTTTTCTTTCTTTGATTTACTTCCAGCACTACGGTACATCCTGTCGGATAATTCGAAATGAAGCGAAGCCACGATCATCGCTATCTGTACAAGAGTTGGTTAAGAGTTGTACTTCGTAGCCATAGAAATATGCATCCATTATTAATTCGCGATGGTGTGGAATCAATGTGTAGTGTGTAAGCTCCTCGTTATGGAGTTTTACAACTGTTACAGCATCTGGCTCTTGTCCATCCGTTTGAAGTATTCTCAAATATTGAATAAATCCATAACAATTTTCATATGTTGTCCCATTCGATGCTGTAATATCATAGCAATAATAGAATTAAAATTTGTTTGAAGATTGAGATTAAAAAGATGATGCTTTAGAGTGGATTGTATATATATAGATTTTTAACGATGAATCTCAACAATAGACAATGGAATTTTCAATTTTGGGAAATCGCCGACTTTTGATTCAAATGGAATGATTTCACACAACTCATGAAATATTGATGACAATAATTACCGTATAAGCTGAGTTTCTCATTATGACGGTCGTTTGAATTGAACTGTCGTTGCATTGAGGCTCTTCCGTTGAATGGTTTAGGCTTATTTCCTTTTGCAATTATTGAGAAGCCTTTGAATTCAATATCGGTTTGATTACAAGTTGGACTATCTATTCGGATAAATAATACTTGTCAAGTGGTGTGAGACTTGCGTTGTAGCAATCGTATTGAATTTACCAATTCGGATTGTTGATTGCTGTTTGTATGCTTTGTAAAGGGGCATTCGGAGAAGTGATTCTTCCGTCCGATGTGGTTGGGTAAACGAATTCAGTTGTATTATTGATATATCATGGTGTACTGTTCCTACCTGTGGCCCTGTACTAAACCGTATCATCTCGATACGCCCAACACACCTATCATCACCGTCATCAATGTCAGGTATTTCAGTTGTGGGCACCCCACGATCATTTAAATCACTCTGATCGCGACTATCACCATATAAATTTGCTGCAAACAATTATTCGCGAAACATCAGAAATTAAAATGATAATTAATTGCGATCAAGGCTTCTTCTACTGTCGCTTAATGTGTGCGATTAGTGTTATACAAATATACAAATGATTTTTAACACTTGAAAAAACCCTTTTTGTAATTTGTTCCAGTTTTTTCAATGAAAAAACTATTTTTTAACAGCAAAATGAAACCGTTCAGTTCTAGTTCGTCTAGTAGCTGTAAATGTGCGTTAGTGTATGCTTAGAACGATACAAATCGGTTTAAACTTGAAATGTGTAGTAACATGCTGATTGCGTAGTTCACACTAAAAATACTAGGGCAATTTGACTTATCTGCAAGCAGATATAATTTATACTCAAAAGCAACATTTTGAGCATATAACCTACGCGGTGTATTTATTTTTGCTTTAAATAAAATTGAACAATAATAACAATAGCCCTGTATTTTGTCTAGCAAACTTACTTTTGTCATCGGAATCGATGGGGATGTTGAAAGCCAATGAAATTGATGGATAAATTAATAGTATTGCAAGCCAAATCATACTGTGCGAATGTGTAGATTTGAAAATCAATTCTTAAACGATTTTATGTGTGAACGGCGGATAAAACTGAAAAATTGAGAAAATACAATTTAGATCTTTTTGCAAGATACAGTTACAGTAACTGCTACTTAATCATAAAATTTTTTAGAATTGATTTAACAGAGTCCTTAGGCTAATCTGCTCAGCCAATAGTATTGTTTTATTTGAGAAACAAAACACTCAATCACCACAATATTTAGAATAGAATTTACTTACAGCGAACACTTCAATCAATTCAAGACGCGAAAATTGCTTCAACTAACCCAACTTATATGCATTTTCACCATAAATAATTCGTATTTATATTTAATTTATTTTTCATGGTTTTAATTAAAAATAAATGGAATCTAATTAAGACTTTCATAACCATATACCTGTTTTATACATTTATCAAACGTCGAAAATTGAGACAAAACAAAGGTAATTTTATTTGGAAGCTTAAGCGCCATGTTTGGTTGTTTTTAACTTAAAACACGGTTTCAACTCATATCTTTGTAGCCAAACCATAATATCTGTTCCAAGCTATATTTTGATTCCTGTTCGCATCTATATCAAGGTTAATCGATTTTTTTTTTCAATTACTATTCAAGACGAAATTTAGTTTTGCTTTGTAATATTGAATTTACTTCTCTGGGAAAAGTGAAAACCGTACAAATTGTAATATTTGAAATAGTGTAGTAATCATATTATAAATTGAATGAATACAACGTCGTGAACTAAATGTTCTACGGTCGGTTGATAAAAATTTGCGCTCCAATTTCGCAAGTTGCTTGTAACGTTTCATATATTGTTAGGTACAGTGCGCCCCCGGAAATGTTAAGTAGCAGAAATGTTATCTCTCGGAAAACTTAAGTGAATTTCGGCTCCCATTGACTACTCTGAAATCTTCAGTTTTTCTTAAGATTTCTGTGAGAATACTGTATTTCAAGTAAAATCATTTATTTTTTTCCAATTATTCATTCTTTCGAACAATAACATAACTATATCGAAATGTATAGACAACATAAAATTGTTTTCACAAACATATACAATGTTGAAATTAATCAGCCAACCGATTTTCAGCTATTTCTTTGCCTGAACAAACGATGCGATAACGCTTCAGACGGTTTACAGCGTGAATAAATCACAGTAGCCTTTGTTTTAACGTGTATGCACACGTAAATGACTCCGTTTGCTGTTTTGGTTGACTTTACAGCTGTATTCTCAGTTTGATATTTTAGCGAATTTTTAATCAAAACAAATAATGTGACAACGCTAAATCTAACCGTTCACAGGAATAAATAAAAGATTACCGAAATTTGTGGTGTTTTTCCTTCATTTTTTGATCATGTGAAACTATTTATCAGATTTCTTCTGTTGTTTGTAGCTTGAAAAAGCTTGAATACAGTTTAATTGATAATAAATGTGGGTAAGTGATGTATATTTTCGATGTTTCCTTTGATTTTAGTGCATTATTATCGAAAAAAAAATTCTCTCTGAAATCTTAAGATTTCAGAAAACTTAAGTAACCGAAAAACAAACTACTTAACATTTCCGGGGGCGCACTGTAATTACTAATCAAAACATTTTAACTATTCCCATCGGAATATTGAAATATTTGTTACTTAACAACCGTTATAATTAAATTTTATATATAGCAAACTGCCCGAACAGAATTTTCAAATATCGCAATGACGATCAAGTATGCAATAAATCAAAAACTGTACTTATCACTACGCACCAGAAAATCCGTCACTACCGTTTTTTTTTTAAAAACAAGTTGTGAAATCTGGAGCAAGTTCTTTGTTCTTTTTTTTCAAACGTTCGAAATTGGAGACTAAAGAGAAAAATATGTTCAAATAAAATGTCAGAGATAATGCTTAGCTTAGCAATTACTGAATGAGCTGTGGGTTTATTGCAATGATAACATCAAAATTAAGCCAAACATTACTAGTAATAGTGTGAGAAATAAATTACTTTTGGTGTTAGTTTACTGTTAAAACCATTTTGCAATTTGCATCATCACCGAATAAAATTGATTTTTCTGCATCATAAAGCAAAATTTCTGGTTGAAACGAATGCACCTCCAAATTATTATTGATCATTTCAAGAAATGTACTGATTAGACATATCAATGGATACACTTCTAGATGTATTCTGTTGAAGTGAAACCACAAAATTTTGACCACTCAAATCCAATCTTTCCGAGTCAAATTGGCGATAAAGCTTCGCGAAACACGAAAAAACTGACCCTTCTTCGGACCACCTTAGTATTCATTTAGGTATATTTAATCATTTATTTTGATTTTGATTCAATTTATTCTGTTTATTATGCAATTTTACGGCTGAATTTTCGTCTTCTTTCTTTGATTTACTTCCAGCACTACGGTACATCTTGTCGGATAATTCGAAATGAAGCAAAGCCACGATCATCGCTATCTGTACAAGAATTGGTTAAGAGTTGTACTTCGTAGCCATAGAAATATGCATCCATTATTAATTCGCGATGGTGTGGAATCAATGTGTAGTGTGTAAGCTCCTCGTTATGGAGTTTTACTACTGTTATAGCATCTGGCTCTTGTTCATCCGTTTGAAGTATTCTCAAATATTGAATAAATCCATAACAATTTTCATACGTTGTCCCATTCGATGCTGTAACATCATAGCAATAATAAAATTCAAATTTGTTTGAAGATTGAGATTAAAAAGATGATGCTTTAGAGTAGATTGTATATATAGATTTTTTACGATGAATCTCAACAATAGACAATGGAATTTTCAATTTTGGGAAATCATCAACTTTTGATTCAAATGGAATGATTCCACACAACTCATGAAATATTGATGACAATAATTACCGTATAAGCTGAGTTTCTCATTATGACGGTCGTTTGAATTGAACTGCCGTTGCATTGAGACTCTTGCGTTGAACGGTTTGGGCTTATTTCCTTTCGCAATTATTGAGAAGCCTTTGAATTCAATATCGGTTTGGTCACAAGTTGGACTATCTATTCGGATAAATAATACTTGTCAAGTGGTGTGAGACTTGCGTTGTAGCAATCGTATTGAATTTACCAATTCGGATTGTTGATTGCTGTTTGTATGCTTTGTAAAGAGGCATTCGGAGAAGTGATTCTTCCGTCCGATGTGGTTGGGTAAACGAATTCAGTTGTATTGTTGTTATATCATGGTGTACTGTTCCTACCTGTGGCCCTGTACTAAACCGTATCATCTCGATACGCCCAACACACCTATCATCACCGTCATCAATGTCAGGTATTTCAGTTGTGGGCACCCCACGATGATTTAAATCACTCTGATCGCGACTATCGCCATATAAATTTGCTGCAATCAATTATTTAAACAGTATATTTTTGCGTGAATTTTCTACTCAAAAGCAACAATTTGAGCATATAAACTGAGCGGTATGTTTACTTTTGCTTTAACTAAAATTGAACAAAATAATAGTGATTCTTCACTTTTTGTTTAGCTAACTTACTATTGGGGATGTTGAAAGCCAGTGAAATCGATGGACATATTAATAGTATTGCAAGCCAAATCATACTGTGCGAGGGTGTAGATTTTACAAGCAATTCTTAAACGATTTTAGGTGTGAACGGTGGGTAAAGCTGAAAAATTGAGGAAAAATACAATATAGATCACTTTGTAAAGTACAGTTACTTAGCTACTTAATTATTATTATTTTCAAAATTGATTTAACAGAGTCTTCTGCTCAGCCAGTATTGTTTCATTTGAGAAACAGTGCACTCAGTTACCGTAGTATTTATTATAGGATTCACTTTAGAAGTGTTCGCTGTTCAATCGATTCAAGACGCAAAAAGTGCTTCAACTAACCCAACTTATATACATATTTACCATGAATAATTTGTATTTATATTTAATTTATTTTTCATGATTTTAATTAAAAATAAATGGAATCTAATTAAGGCTTTTAGAGCAAAACATCTATAAATTTTTTGAATTTGAAGAATTGAGAAAAAATCAGACGTAATTTCATATAATAACTAAGGTTAGTTGAATGGCTGAGCGCACTATAACGATACTATGTTCCACTTTAACTGAAAATATTTATTATTTTTTCGAGGCGATTTTCCATACAATTTTCTTCAGAGGCGTTTTTTAATGACAAAAATGAATGGTCATGCCACTCATATTTATCACAGAATGCAAATTAAATGATAAGGATTGAGAATATAAGATTGTTTAGTTTTTCTTGTATTTTAATGTCTATTTTTTTCAAAAATTATCATTGCTTTGTGGTCATGGGTGTCAACATATGGAATATACCGTTATAAAAAATTATGTGCCTTCAAATCCGTAGAATATGCCCAAGAATACAAATAATCTAATTGACAATTAAATTGTATGTGCATGCAAAGTGATTAGAAATAGATTGAAAAAGAATTCTTGCCGGTAGTTAGCTGTGTGCTATCAATGTACTTTCTTATTCCATTCTGAATTTTCGTCTGCCATTTGAAACTGAATAACGATTGCAACGTACGTTGTAACCAAAACAATTGTCTGAAAATCAATTTTTGGTTAATTTTTTACAGTTTTACGATCTCAGATCGTCGATCTGTCTTGTGCTTTCATAAAAATTATACCGATTTAAATAATCCATGTTTGAAATGGAACATTTGTTTCATGTTTATTTGGATTGGCTGCTGTTTTATGTGGAGTGAAAATATTCGGATGAAGCGCTGGTAGTTTTGATCATGATAATTTGATGTTGTGTGTAGTGCCTGTGACATGGACTTGCCCTGGAAGAAATAGCAATCAAACATGTTGACATTAAAGTTTAATGATTAAATCAGTCCATTTTCGAAGTTTACTATGCTCTGACATCTTTCAGAAACTGAACAAAGATACCAAAATATTATTAAAAGCGAACTGTTGTAAACCAAAACGTCTGAAATTTTTTAATGAAAAAAAATTGAAAACCCTTCGAAGGATTGGGAATAAAATCTAAAGAGTGAAGCTAATTTATGACTTACGTAAATACAAGCCGCTTGATTCATATAAGTTCCAGTTAATATAGATCCAGTACGATCCATTAATCAATTCAAGTGTGATTTTAATCAAGAATGTGATGAGTGTCCAGCCGAAGCAATCACTCGTCAATGTAACAATGAACCACACATTCGAATAAATCCCACGAATATGCCGAATTCTCTCTGGATTAAAACTGCTTCCGATTTCTTCGTTGGACTGTTCGCAGCTTTGCATCTGCTGTTGTTTCAACAATGCTTGCAGATCCTCTAGAGTGTCGGCAATGATATTCAGATACAGTGCAATTTGGCACCATCGAATTCGGCTTACAACCACGCCGAATAACATGAATGGCGTCATGAAATATTTATCGTTAAAATTTTTAGGTAATTGCGAAAATGCACACGCTATTGCCAAAGCAATGGCAAATATGAAAATCCCGATTGTCGGAATGTATTTGGTATGGCGAGCTTTATAATTCACCGTATGGTTTAGTTTTGTTGTAAAGATGTCATCGATTGATTTGAATTTTTCACAAATTTCATTCTCTTGTTTTCCACTGAAAAAACTTTCCAAATAAATTGCTGAGTGGATTGCATAACTACTAAATATACTCAAAGCGTTTACATAGTACATCAAAGGACTTCCCTTGTATTTCGTTTCACCATCGGTAAATACGTAATCTTCTCTATTGAAACTTTCTCGCCTTGTAATCATAACAGTAATAGCCATATTGCATGATGCAAACACCACGAAATACAACAAAAATAATATCGATTTCAATTTGTTATTGCAAAAATTCGGCCTAAACACAGAATAATGAGAAATGCATATGGCTTGAAATATGCGAGTATAAGGCTTCCAGAAATTTTCAAATCCGTATGACATTTTGCTGTTTCTATGTCGTTCACTGTGGACACAAATTGAGTGAAGAATATATTCGTTTGATCATTGGTTCATAACTGTTTTAAATTTTATTGATAGTTGCAGTAAATTCGTACCAAATCGAACTTTTATTTCTTCACACTTGACTCTTCCAGTGAAAGTTAATTCATTAGTGATGAATCAATCGATCAATAAATTTCTTCACTTTTATGCATAATGTCAAATGTCATTGATGAAATTTCATTTTTATTTCATTAATTTTAATTTGGTCTAATTTGATTCAAATGGAAAAGTGCCATCAAAGAGATGAAATTTCATTAAAACGCTGCAATATGATGAGATTAAGATAAACATTTTGCAAAACACATATATGAAGTAATAAAATTGATTGGATTCATATCTGATTATTCTCTTGGTTGTTATCTCGTTGACGAAGATTGCCGCTTTGTTTTCATCATCATTTTTAATCATTGAATTTTTCTCATTTTTTGTTCGGAAATTTGAAATTGAATGACAATTGCCACGTATGTCGTTACCAAAACGACTATCTACAAAAGTAGCACACACAATGTGAATGATGCAATTGTGAGCAATATTACCGTTATTCCACACTTTAAATAGTGAATAATTGAATTTAAACATTTCTTTCATTGTTATCTTGATTGGTTGTTTCCGTAATTGAAGCGAAAAGATTCGAATGAATCTTTGATAAACCAAGAGAAACGGCCAATATGTTTATACGCTGTCTATCCGCCAAAAATACACTACAATATATATTCACGCTTATTGGACGCCGAATTGAATATATATTCTAGTGTATATTCGGTGTATTCTTCAGCGTGAAACATATTGAATCAATGAATGCATTCATGACCATCAGAATATGTTTCAATATGTTTCATGCTGAAGAATACACCGAATATACACTAGAATATATATTGAATTCGGCGTCCAATAAGCGTGAATATATATTGTAGTGTATTTTCGGCGGATAGACAGCGTATAAACATATTGGCCGTTTCTCTTGGGAATTGCGGTCTTAATTGTATGATGGTGTGTGTAAAGCCATTAAAATGTCTCTTCCCTAGTCTCGACGTAGAAATTAAAGCGAGCGTTTTTCATTTATTTTTTAAATTGGACATACAATTTTCTTCGGCCACTTGAAATTGGATGACGATAATGACGTATGTAGTAGTTAATACAATTGTCTGAAATGAAAAGAAATCGATCGATGTTGAACAGGTCAAAACACATGAAACTTCAACTCACATTTTTCAAAAGAGGGTAATTAAATGTGAACATTTGCTTCATTTTCAATTCGATGGGTTGTTTTTTAATTTGAAGTGAGAATAATCGAATGAATCGCTGATAGTTTTGATCTTGATAATTCGAAGGCGTATGCAATGCTTTTAGAACTCCCCTTCCCTACCAATGATATTTAAATATAAAATTCCATGAACCATGAGCTTTTTTGCTATACACTCACTGCATTTTGGCATCGTTCGCAAATTTTGATGAAATAGCAAAAATTCACCAATATCGTTATGATGTAACAAACTATTTCTGAAAATGACGGCACTGATCTTTATTTCATCCATTCAAGTATCAATTTTTTTGAGGTCTTACGAATAATTCTGACGATGGACTTGTGCACAACGACGGTAATGTATGCCCAATAACAGAAATTGATAAGTTCGGTTGTAAATTCGATGAGCAAAGTGATGAGAGACCAACCGAAACAATTGCTTATTAGATTTTTTATGAGCCATGCATTTGAGTAGACAGCTCGCAAATGTTCGATTTTCTCACCGGAGCTCGTGGTCGATGCACGATAATTTTCTTGTTGTCGCTTCAATAAGACTTGCAAATCCCACAAAATATTCGTCAAGGCATTTATGTGGAATGAAATTTGACATCGTCTGACCCGAATCATTGAAACCGACATGATGCGATTTAATAGGAATAGAATTATACTGCCATCCCTGGGCAAAGAGAAAAATGACAATGCAAAAGACAAAGCTGCCGATAATGCGAAATAGGCAACTGTGTGTCGAACAAATTTTCGCCGAATCGTATTAAAATTGGTGGTGTATTCCAGCTTTGTTGCAAATATGCCGTTGATTTCTTTCAGTCTGCGGTAAATTTCCTCTTCTTCATTTTTCGTGAAAAATGCCTCTAAATTGGCCGTTAAATGCGCGATGAAATTTCCAGCGATACTCACGAGACTCACATAGTACATAAGTGGGCTTCCTGTGTATTTAATGTTGTCCATAACTTGAATGTGCTCCAATGTGTGAAGCATAACCCAGATATGTAGTAGAGTGAATGTCGTGAAATAAATCAAGCCGCCAAAATGAATGTTCGAATTGAAAATCGAATAATGCGACACACAAAATAATTGAAAAATACGAACGAACGGATGCCAAAAAGCATCGAAATCCAAAGGATTGTGGACCTTCTTTGATGAAAACATCGTTCCAAACCAAAGAATCCACAATAAGTGAGAGTTTCACTGCTCACTATTTCAATTTCATTTTCAATTCAATACTCAAATTAATATTCGAAAGTTGCATTTGAAATCCATCGTTGCATATCATATGATTGAAGTGGAGATATTATAATTTTGCTCTTATCCGTTGAAAATTTCAACTAAACAGTAAAAAATATGAAGCATTAGTGTGATTGCTGGCCCAAATGATGTTTATATTCATATGGATTATATGATGAAATTGAGCACCATTTCGGCTTTTCGAAATAGTGAACGGTAATAAAATCGCTCTTCAGCACCCTTATCGCCTATGCCGTAAGCAAATAAAATATTTGTTAGCTCAAAAAATAAATCCAACACAAGCACAATTGTGTGCTAACAATTTTGATGAATTTTATTAAGAAACTTAGATTGACATGTAACTTCAAATGATTTCACTTAACTATGATGGACTTAAACTAAGAAAGTTAGTCATTTTTGTCTGAAATTAGTTAACTGGCTGCTCAGTTACGATATTTGCATAAAGGACATCTGAAACAGAATATTTTGAATGCATATTACTCCTACGAGAACTCATTTGAATTAATTCTTAAATCTTACGAATAATTTTGAACATGGATTCGTAAACATTGATAGTAATATACGCCCAATATGAACTGTTGACGAAGTCAAAGTAGTAATCCATAAGAAATGTTATAAAAGACCATCCGAAGCAGCAGCTCAACAAGTTCTTTATCAAGTACACCTTAGAATAAATATCTCGCAAATATCGGATATTTTCACACGTGCGTTTGTTCGAATTGTGGCGATAATTTTCTTGTAGTTGTTTCAACAATATTTTCACATCCATTAGAATATTGCATTGTCGCGAAAATGGTATTAACTTCTTCAAATCGCCTGTACATTTCCTCTTCCTGAAGAGACATTAGTGGCTCTAGATTAGTGGCATCTCTTTATACTTAGTGCTGCCCAAACCCAAAGACAGTGCATTGTAAAAACCAAGATGTGATATATCAAGCGCTCGATGCGTTGCTTTGAATTGTAAATGGAATAGTGTGATACACAGAATACTTGAAAGACACGAACAAATGGCCTCCAAAATGATTCGAATGATTGAAAATTGTATCGCTTCTTTGACGAAACCATATTTTTGGCTGGAAAATTCTGTAGCAAATGAATGTTTAAAGAAATTGCATCAGGTATTAAGGTGCAATCAATTAGACTAATGCAGTTTAATCTCTTATTTTGTTGCTATTGATTGACACTCACATTCAAGGCTTCAGTGAATTCGTATTCAAATGTTTTTCAAAAGACTTGATGCATTCTCCTCGGCAATTTGAAATTGAATCACAATCGCGATGTAGGTTGTTATCAAAACAATAGCCTGAAACAGAGTTTCAATTATTTCACGTAAATTTTCACTTTTTGAACTAGAAAAAATTATTTCATTTTTTGAAAAGAAGAAATGAGTTGAAAAATAAACGAATATCAAAATAGGTAATCGTCCAAAAAAAAAACATTCCAATCTTGGATAAAGTTTGCAGTTGGAAATTATGAATATAAATGATCAGAAGTGCTGACAAACAAACGTATAATCATCATACGTACGGACTTCAGGAGAGCATAATTAATTGTGAACATTTGTTTTATTTTGATTTGAATTGGTTGTTTCCACAGTTGGATAGAAAAAATGCGAATAAACCGTTGGTATTGTGGATCTTGATAGTTGGACGGAGTGTGTAATGCATTTGCCACACCTTTTCCCTACAAAAGATACATTTCCTTCATATTCTTCATGCAAAGCAAATCAAATATCAAGTTGCATGCAAAGTTTGTACTACAAACCACATTTTGACAATGTTAAATGTATAAAATTACATAAGCTATGAGCTTTTGTGCTTTACACTCACTGCGTTTTGACAACGTTCCGAAATCATACACAGATACCAAAAATTTAAGTTAATCGATATAAGATAGTACAAAACATCTGAAATAAATTACGATAAATTCAATGCGATGAATCTTGAACGAGCAATGACAGAATCAAAAGCAATTCTTACGTATCGTTTTTAATGTTGACTTGTATGTTTTGATGGTGACATATCCCCAATACGAACTATTTATGAAATCAAAACAGTAATCCATGGCAAATGTGATGAAAGACCACCCGAAACAGCTGCTAAATCGATTTTTTATCAACCAAACCTGTGAAATATATAAATGTATTTTAATGATCCCTTTATATTTAAAATAGAATAAATACCTTAGAATAAATATCTCGTAGATGAATGATATTTTCTTTGATGTGCTTATTGTTGGGATTTCGGTGGTAATTTTCTTGTAGTTGTTTCAATTGAATTTGTAAATCCATTAGGACATTGCTCAGTAAATTGATGATAATTGAAGTTTGGCATCGTCGAACCCGAATTATTATGACTGCACTAGCTCGGCATAGTAAATAGACGAATATGTTCAAGCCACCCGTTGGCAGTGAAAAAAACGATAATCCATATGCTTGAATTGTGGAAAAAATGAAAAATCCAATTGTTTTGCATTGCTCTTTGCGCAGTGCATCAAAATCCACTTTATGATTCAATTTTGTGGCGAAAATTATTAAATTTCCTCTTCATGTTTCCTTGTGAAAAGTGGCTCTAGATGTGCCATCACATGCTCTACAAAATCACCAGTAATGCTCATAAAACTTATGTAGCTCATCAATGGGATTTCTTTATGCTCTGCACTGGCCAGATGGTGTATTGTCTTCAGTGTATAAGCCATAAAAAAGGCGTGCATTGCAAAAATAAAGATGTGATATATCAAGCGACCGATTCGATGATTTGCATGGTATATTGAATAGTGTGAAACACAGAACACCTGAAAAAACACAACAAATGGCTTCCAAAAACTTTCAAATGCTCCAGACTTGTGCACACTTTTTAGCGAACGCATACTTCCGAAGTTCCAGAACGAGTGTGCATTTGAACGGAAATTTCAAGGTTTATAAACATATCTTTGTCGTGGTTAATAACGTATACACAACATCGAGTTTAAATTACACTCATATCATCAACGATAGATCTATCGATTGAATATTGCAATCCAATTAGCAAATGGCTTTGATAAGAATATTATTAGGTCGATGCATTAATGTGATTGACGTGTGATAATTTCATTGGATGGTGACGTCAAATTGTATTACGTATTTAAAATTCGAAAGAGTTACAATAATCTTCAATGTTTCTCCTCAGATATTTGAAACTGTATAACTATCGCAACATAAGTCGTGACTAGAACAATTGTCTGAAAAATGAGATGGATTTTCGAGTCGAGTTTGATTCTTTCTTTCTATATAACTTCTCAAAATAGAAGAAAAACTTCAATTTCGGTTACTACTTTGATGAATAAACTTTAAGCTTCGGATAATAACGGAACACGACAAGCTTTGTCAATCCATGAAGATAGTAACACCGTATGTTCAATTTCAATTATCTCAACTGACCGATTTCAACAATCCATGATTGAATGTGAACATTCGTTTCATGGTGATTTTGATTGGCTGTTCTTGGATCTGAAATGAAAATATACGCACAAATCGCTGATAATTCGGATCATGATAGTTCGATGGCGTGTGCAAGGCCTTTGTCACTGCTTTTCCCTAGCCAATAGAAGTTTATCAGTTAAAGTTTGATCATTTTAATAAATTTGTCATTTGAAGATCCACCCTGACATTCTCCACTATAAACTGGATTAAATCGACTCACCGTGCCCTGGCATTTTTCTGATAAAGAGCAATAATACCAAAAGACAACAGCAATTGAGCTGTTGTACAGCATAATATCTGGAACAATAAAAATCGATTGAATAACAAAAATTGATCCTATCCACCAAGTTCACGCTTACGAATATTCAAACTGTTTGATCCGTATAAGTTTAAGTTGATGTAAAACCAATAACTAGAATTTATGACTTCAATAGAAAATTCAATCAAAAACGTAATCAACGACCAGCCAAAGCAATCGCTCATCATGGTTTTGATGAGCCAAACATTTGAGTAAATCTCCCGCAGATACCGAATATTTCCGCGTTTATAGTTGATGTTAACCGGGCTGTCGGGTCTCTGGTGGCTTTTTATCTGTTGTTGTCGTAGCAAAAATTGTAAATCTTTCAAAATATCGGCGATAGTGTTTAATAGCAATGCTATGTGACAGCCTCGACAACGAATGATGGTCACCGTAAGGATCAATAAAGGTTGGTTAAAGTATTTGTCGTCATTCGAGATGGGCACTCTAATAAGTGAACTTCCTGCCGACAAAAGCCAACACAAAAACTGAAACCGTTTTTCGCACATATCTCAAACGTCTTGCCTTATGGTCGATGACATAGTTAAGTTTAGTAACAAATATGTCGTTAATTTTCTTGAGTTTTTGGTGAATTTCATTCTCCCGTTTACCGCTTAGCAGGGTTTCTAGATGTGTTGTTATATGTGTGGCGAACGTGCCGAATATACTCAAACAATTGATGTAGAACATCAACAGACTTTCTCTGTGCTTCATTATAGGTTGATCACGACCTTCATGTATGCCTTTTATTAAATTCAGCGTTAAGAATGTTACATGAACCGAGGCAAAGACCAAGAAATACAATAAAAATGGCAACGATTTCAAGAAACTTTCACGAAGCTTCGGACGATAAACAGAATACTGCGAAACACACAATACTTGAAAAATACGCGTGAATGGTCGCCAAAATGTTTCAAAATCATTTGGCATTTTCATATTATCCCGTGTCGGATACATTGCTCTTAGCACTGAGAATTTTGTCGTAAAACTAATTTTTTATCACCAACTCTCAATTTTTAAATGAATAAACCGAAGTTCATTTTTTACCTATTTCTGCTTATTTACTGTGTTACTTTGTCAATCAATAAAAGAAGATTCCAATCTTATTGACGGTTTATCTAATAAATTTCCAATTTGTTTTACGCTTCAACTACTCTAAATTCGTATTGAAAGTAAAAATAGATTTGATAATTGAATTCAACTCTTGTCTATGAAGAAGTAAATGTAAAAGTACGAATTTGACTTCAAAGTTCATAATATGACCATAATGTTCAAAATTTTGTATCTTCATCCTTGGTGTGGTGTGTGTTATTTGAAAATACCGCAATCAACCGGAGGTATGGCGAAATCGGTTATACGGTTGAGCAGTTGAAGTTGACAGTCAATGTGTCAATAGCTGTCAAATGGATGCTTACTTGTTTTCATTCAACACAAAATACTCTGAGAAATGGAAGTGAACAATTCAAACTTGTGTCGGCTGTGTTTTGATGAAGGAATTATCAATATTTTCAATGAAAATGGACAAGATTTTATCAAAATAATTCGGCAACATCTCGGCTGCGAAGTAAGTAGTTTGTCAATAACGTCATAACAACTAAAGTCGAATAACAAAAATTATTCAATTTGTATTAGGTTCATGAAAATGATATGCTTCCAAAGTGTGTATGCTCGGTTTGCTGGAATCAAGTGAGAAGCTTTCATAGCTTCTATAAATTCGTCAAAAAGAAACAGAATGCGTTTCTATCGAAATTAAAACCAGAAACGTCCATGCGACTCGCATTGAACTCCGTACATGCACGAGAACAATCTTCATCAAATGTGATCACAGAGCTGAGTGCATCCGATCCAGTTTTTGGTAAAGTATTATTGAATTTTTGATTTCAATTCCATCAAAATCCTTAACATATTTCACAATTGCCTTGAATGCCACACACATATGGAATACGTGGATCTAATGGTAGGCGAGGTTGTTGCGATAAAAACAGAACCTGTTGAATCTCTCCTAACTGAAACAGAAAATGTATTAGCAGACAAAGTGTACGAAGAAATGGGCCAAATTTGTGAAACACAAGTCAAAAGGAAAGTTGGAAGACCAAGAAAAGTTCAGAAGAAAAGTGACTATGAATATAAAGTGGATAAAATGTCGAATGAATTTGAATCAGACGATAGTTGCATGACGGGCGGTAAAAGAAAAAGAGGAAGACCGAAAAAAAGCAAAATCGATGGTAACGTTTGATATCTCTTCTCTTTTTTTGACATTTTAGTTTAAATTTTATTAAAAGAAAAAAAAACGTTTTTTTTCCAGACGATCAGGAATTGTCAAAAATAAAGAACAAAAGGCCAAGAGGTGAACAATCTAAATCGCTCTCAATATATACCTTGGGCAAAGATTATGAAGCTTTTATGCTGGAAAACTTCAATATGTCGTGTGAATTGTGTTCAGCAAAGGATTTCAAGTGTTTTTTCGATGTCAAAACTCATTATTCGGATGAGCATCAAAGCAATGGATATGTTAAGTGCTGTGACAAAAAGTTTATCTACATAAGTCAGGTGGTCGATCACATCGATTACCATTTGAATCCGGATGTTCTCAAGTGTGTAAAAAATAATTTTTATTGAATTATCTTTCTACTTGAATGTATTTAATAATTATACGTCTCTTGAATCTTAAAGGTGTAAACTATGCGGCCATCGAAATAAATCCAAAGCGCTTCTCCGAAAACACATGAGACTGGCGCATGAACAGAAACATCGATTTAAATGTGACATCTGCGGGAACACATTCAATAGAAAACCGCACATGAAGATGCACATACTTCGATTGCACGTTCCAAAGAATCCCAACATCAAATGTGAACAATGTGACCAAACGTAAGTTGAAAATAGCCGTCTAATAGAAAGGAACACATGACCAATTCGATTGTTTGCTATTACAGATTTTCCTCAATAGAAATATTGAAGACTCATCAAATTGTAGTGCACGAGAAACAGTACAATAAAAAACGGGTTCAATGCGAAATTTGTGGGAAGTCAATCAATTTTTCTCGCGTTGAAAATCATCGTATCTCGCATTTGGATAAAGAAGAACGTTGGAAGAATCGTGCTCAGTGTGATATTTGCGGGGAATGGTTTACATCTGCGAGCACGCTGAAGATCCACAAGTTTACTCATGATGCGTCACAAGAAGAGTGTGGAATATGTCATAAGATGTTTGGGCATAAAGCCAATTTAAACGAACATATCCGGAGAATGCATCGCGAACGAGAATTTAAATGCAAATTGTGCCCTAGTGCGTTTATAAGACAACACCAGTTGAATGTAGGTTCATGAATATTTTGGCAACTTTTCGCATTTATTAATGCGTGTTTACATTGAAACGGTATAATTTTAGCTGCATATGGAGAGTCACACGAAAGTCAGGCAATACCCATGCCTATTCTGCCCGAAAATATTTTACGTTCAAAAGTCAATGCACATTCACTACAGTCGTCATCATCGCGCTGAATTCGAAGAAGTGAAACGGAAGAGAAGAATCGAATACATTGGTGGACCTTAATTTATATGAAAAATACCTTTCCTATGTTGAACTGAAGCGCTTCATTTGACTGATGCTTATTTTTTTACGACATTTTATGAAACATTTAATAAATTGATTTTGTATTTTATAATTGAAACGATAAGATGTTCATACTTTCATAAATTTTCATCATTTGAAGCCGATAATATGTTCCACTGACAGTTGTGTCAAGTACGCAGCCATTTTGGCAGAGCTGTCAAACGATTTCGGTTTGAATCTGACATATACCTTTTAACGATGATTTTCATATAAACAAAAGTGTGATTCGGAAAATTTCATTAAAAATTCCGCATTGAATTGGGAATTTCGCTAGAGAAAAAAATGAATGCAAACACCCGAAAAATCATAAGTAAGGAGACGCAGGAGGCGGTTAAACGTTTTCTCACATCAAATATTTCAATACGTAATGTACGTATATGTTGTGAATTATTGTTGTTGTGTCGATTGTTTTAACAAGAATGCATTCAATTTTATAGGCATCACCTCAGACGCCAAACATTATGGACCAGCATTTTTCCCGAATTCTTCAAAAGAAACGAGAGGAACAATTGGAAGCGTCGAGACAAAGACTGTTTGACAGCAGAAATGAGTCTGCATTTGGAAAAAATGGTTCCATGCCGGTTGAAAAAGATATTACTCTCGATAACAGCATGATATTCTTCGGAAGAGTAAATAAATCATGGCGCGATGTATCTGGCGAAGATAGTTTCTTGGCCATGGAACGTCAATGTAATATGGAAGACAAAACCGAGCGTATAATTAATGCCAACGATACTTTGCTATTTGACATCGAACCACCTGCTGAACTCTGGAATCAAACCGTTAACCAAAGCGACACTGTCGAGGGTTTGGATAAATCAAAAGACAAAAACGATTATAAAGACGAATATGACGAAGAGAAAGATGATGGAGATGAAACAATTGAAATTTCTCCGGTGAAGTACATTGGCCTGATCCGTCCGTCCACAATCATCGAAGAAACGTCGTCACAGCTTGATTCATACAACAAGAATGGCAGTACATTGTTGTCGACAAAGTCGTCATTGTATGAAACGGCGTCAATAAACGAATCAGTGAATGGCAACAGTTCAAAATCAATCGATGATTTATCAGTGGATGGTAAAAGTTCCGCAACTGATGTTGTCCAACTGATCAAAAATGATGGGATTGAAAGTGATTCGAAAAAGGAAAATGGAAGTAATGCGAATCATGAAGATGCTATCGCCTCACCATTTGATAAGCAATGTGCTGAACGTCAACGCCGAGGCACCTTTGCGTTTAAACGCGACAATTATACATTTTTTCCCGACCAAAACTTGGAACCAATCGATGAAAGTGGTGCAAACAGAAGCTTAATCGACTTTGGAGCCAAGTCAAAGGATGACAATAGTATTGAAAATGAAGATCAATTCAATAATACACTCGAACGTGTGGACTACCTTTTGGAAAGAGGTAAACAGATATGGGAAGAGACACCAATTGCAAAACGAAGCACTCATCACCAAAGTCTCATGGAAACACCGCTGTTTTCGTGCAAGCGAAAGAGACTGCTCAACGAAATGGCCTCCATTGAAATGCTTCCATTGGCCAAACGAGGTCCCCTGATTGACTGTTCAACGCCAGAAATATTGCATAAAATGCGATTCAACAAATTTTCTGGCAAATGACACACAGTTGGTTGCCAATAGGAGGCAATACTCATTATGACACATTCCTTTCCATACATGCCTGCATGATAAATTGCAATTAAATTAATATAGGTGTTAGTAAAATATATTTACAAAATATATTATTATTATTTCCATCACAAAGTGATTAAAATATCCGTTCAATTAACTTGTGAAAGAGTTTAAAATTTTTATTTTTACTCATTTTCGTTTGTAATTATACATTTAATCTAAATTTAATCTGTTTACTATGCAATATCATTTTCATATCAATAAATATATCATTTTTGGTACACCAACTGATGTTTGTTTACATTCCGTTTGTGGAAACAATGAAACTTCGTAGACTGGACGGAAATCAATGAACAAAGATAATTTTGAACGTTGTAACCGATAACGTTAATGCTCGAAAAAGGGGAAATCGAGGCAGTCGGTTCTGTTTGTAGATTATGTTTATCATCGAAAAAAAAAAACAATCTTCTACTTATATTGTTCCACAGTAGAATGTGAGAATGGTTAGTATTCAACTTTGATTTGTTCAGACGAATAATTGGGCGTTAGGTCAAGATACAATAATAAATGAACAAATTGGTGAAAATTACGCATATTTTGGTGATTATCATCATTATAATAATATCTATGGTACGTGATTGTAGTTCAGATACTGTGAATAAATTGAATAAATTGAATTTGCTCCATAGGTCATGGTATTAAAATGAATTTTTCTCTTCTGTGTTGTGTGGCTCTTCAGTGTTGTGTATTCTTCCAAACGATCCTGAATGCACAGAATTATTCGGACCAACTGTGTGATAGTGTACTGTTTATCATGAAAAAGTATTTGGACATTGGATGTGCGGAAATCAAAAAAACTATTTTGTTTTGACAAAAGAAAAGATTTGAAATTTATTTTCATATTATTTTATTATTTTTGCTCGATTTTTTCCGGAATTGTGCTTAGCTCAGATCGATTTGTTTGCAGATTTTTACCTTTAAAAATAAAATGAAGAAGAAATTAATACCCAGTTTTTTAATTAGGCAAAGAATTAATTAGAAAAAACTGTTTGATTTTAAAATTTCAGAGTTTGTTTTTTTTATAGCGAAATCATGTGTGTATCATACTCTTCCTATCAAAATGGATATCATCATTTTAGTGAATTTTTTGAGAAAATATTTAAATCAGAAGAACCAATTACCTTTTTATAAATCAGGGAGAGCGATTCGCCAACAGAAATTCCAATGAAAAACTATGAAGAAAGAGAATGGTCATTTCTAGACAATGTTGAAATAATATCTTGATTTGTATGATTGAGAATAAATTCAGAATTTTTAAGAATAAAATCATATTTGTATCATACTCTTCCTATCAAAAATAGTTTCATCATGGAAAATCAAATTTTATGAAAAAATAGTGGAAATCTTGAGTAAACTGTCCAAATCACTCACCTCAAATAATTGGAGAATCGTACAATGACGCATATGATTTCGGCCAGCCATCTAAAATATAAAAGTTTAAATATGTTACTTCCAAAACACAATCAATTTATGGAAATGATAAGAATACAGTTTGAAATGGAAATTCAGAAATTTTTTTAAAAAGTAAAATCATGCATGTTTCATACTCTTCCTATCAAAAGGATATCATCATGGAAAAAAGCTAAAGAGTGTTGGAAAATTATATTATAATTGATAATTACCATTCAAATAACAGAGAAGAACATTGTGTGTTACTCTCATGTTGTGTCGAATCTACGAAAAAACAATTTAAAGGTATTAGTTAATTTAATAATGAACATTCAAACCGATAACTGGTTCGATTAAGCTATTTCAGAGTTTGAAAAATTAAAATCATCTATGTGTCATACTCTTCCTATCAAAAAAAGGTGTCATCATAAAAAATTAAACAATAATGATGCAAAAAATACAAATCCTACCTTTTCGGTCAAATTCAAGCAATGGGCAGCTTCAAAATGATTCAAGTTCCAAAATCTGAAATTATAACGAAAATTCAAAGAAAATGTCATGAATTTTTTTTTATCAATCGCCGATTTACAATTTTTTGAACGAAAAAAGGTCAGCAATTTTAAAAATAAAATCATTTATGTTTCATACTCTTCCTATCAAAATTAATATCATCATGTTTTTGAATAGAAACGAAATTTCATGAGAAAATAAAATGTCAATTACCTGTGATGCATGATGTGGTTGGAAGAAGATGTTGTGCCGATGACTTGCTAGCCATACCTAATATCAATTTATCCTAAAAACACTCGGCTAACTAAATCAAAAGACGCTCAATTCCACAGTTTGGTTATTAAGTTTTAAAAAAAATGTGTATTTCTAGATCAAATTGCAATAATGGTGCATACTTTTGGTGTGCAATGCTTTTCTTTTGTTCTGTGTCATTTTTATATTGCAAAAGTTCTAAATTCTAAAGATTTATGTTTTTGAAAACCTAAAAAAAAACATGTAAATGCTTGCTTTTATAGTCTATGAGAGCACTGAGTTCATGCATAAGAATCACAAAGGGTTATATGTTCAGTTAACAGACTGGATCGCCTCTCGTATTTTGTGCAAATCGAAATTACGATTATCTTTTATCAATGATTTCAATGGAGATTATTTCTGACAATTATATTAAAATACTTTGTATTTACAAACAAACATTTGTCTAAATTAGTATAGAGAACTTACAAAATCTAGTTTATGTTTATTTGTTCACTCATTCTTTTTTGTTGTTGTTCTTGTTCTTTCTATACTCGATTTGTTAATTCAATTTTGGTTAATAACTCTCTAATGCACAGATTCGCGTCTAGGCATGGGCTAGAGCGTTGAATATCTTACACGGTTGCGGCTTTTTTTTTTATACTCCACGGTTTCTCAAATCTTTAACTTTGTAAATTCGCACAAGCCAATGTTCAGTCGTGTATGCTTCTTCCAAAACATCCAATTCGAAATCTTTGTTGCCAATTTCGGCGGCACGGACACGATCGTAGCCTGGCGGTTTGCCACCTTCGGTGTAGACCTGTGGAAATAGGAATCAAATAACATTAAAAATAATTATTGGTCATTACTCATAAGACAGTGTTGCTCAATAGACAAATTACCTGTCCGAATCGATAGTAGCACATTTTGTACATCAAGCAATTCAAGAGAGTTGGTGAACCTTCTCGATCGATGCGGAAATCGCCACTTTGTGGAGCATAGTAGTCGCTTTCCTTGATGTGAGCGCCACGATCGGTGCTGCCACCAATTCGAACCATCCATAAGAATTTGTTAATGTCATCCGAGGAGTAACCAGTTAATCCACCGAAAATGACTAAAACATAGTTGACATCAAGTTCACGCATAATTTCATAAGCCTTCTCTTCGGATGATGCCATCGCTTGGCCAACTCTTGAAATGTGCGTATTGTTCCACGTGTTATTGTCTACTAAAATTGTTCGATTTGCCATGGCCGTGATTTGATAGCCATAATCCCACCATGACATAATGCGAGCATCTTCTGGTGTATTCATTTTCAACCAGTAGTAGGCTTCGCGAAAATCATCAAAGATAATCCGTGAACCGTCCATTGAACGAGCGCTGAGCACAATCGATGGCGATGAATAGGCTTCACTTGTAACCCAAGTGCAGTGGAACGTATATGTAATCAATAGGAATGTCATGAGACCAACAAATGCCCATGCAATCTCCTTCTTTACACCCGACTGTTGCTCGTACTTCTTTGACTTTTTGGCGTCTTTGTTCGAGGATACGGCGGCTGTAGTTGAGGTAGGTGCAGTCACAGGGCTCTTGATGTATTTTGACAGAAGATGTGACACGGTAATACCAGAAATTACGCACATTACTGGTGCCAATACCAACATCAAACGAACCATTACACCCTGGAAAAAGGATTGTCATGAATTTCTTAACGAAAATACGATTCAAGACATTAAATTGCTTAAGGCATCAGCACTTGAATTTGGTGTCAAAGCAAAGACTTTTTCACATTGGATTTGTTTAGATTGCATATATCGACTTATTAATGGACCTAAAATTTATTGAATACATCAGTACATACCGCAAAGTAAATGCTCGTAACGCCATATAAAATGATGAAAATGTTAGCATCGGTCAACTTTGCAAAACACAGGTACAAACCAGCTGGGAATAGGAATACCAAAATCTGCGAAAACAATTTTCCATTAAAACCTTCGAAATAGAATTTGAATGAAGCAAAATTGGCCGATAAATGTATTTATTCAGCGATCAAAGTGTAAACAGTCATGGTGATTCAAAATCGCCAGGAGTCGATCAAATTAATGAGTCTCACCGGCAGTTCGATTTCGATCACATACTGGGATTTATTTTTCATCCGAAATTAAACGAAATATTTTCTCCTGACTTTCAACTTGCCCCAATCTACAATCAATACAAAATGCTCGAGAGCAACTCACTTGCAAATCAAAGTAAAACGATGACCAAGAAGTCGGTTGATGCTCAGAAACTGAGGCAATAATTGGAATGTGATTTTTGGCGTAGCTAGGATCCAACAGACTGTAGAAACGTCCAGTCCATGGTGACACTTTGCCTAGAATATTGAATTTACAGTTGGTTATTTCACTTTCAAGATTTGATTTTATCAATTTGATAGTTTTTTCCGAAACTAATTCGAAAGTTGAATTGAATACTTCAACGAATAGATTGTCAAACACTTACCGGTGATGCTGAGAATGATGCCAACAATGACAACTGCACTAAAAACAGTCATTAAAACGGCCTTCAACAATGTTTCAAAATACTCTTTCGAGAGACGAGCGCGTACATACTCGATGAATGCAAAGATTTGGCACAGCCCAAACACACCCAAAGCCTATTGCAAATAAAAACGAAGCATATTTTAGGTATATTTAATTTTGAACAGTATTTCAATGGAAACAAAAATAAATATTTTTAGAAAAATCAGAATTTGAAAATTCAAAATCATTTATGTGTCATACTCTTCCTATCAAAATGGATATCATCATTTAATTCACCAAATATTATGTTAACCAATGCAATCAAAATGATTTGATTTTTTCAATAAATTTATGCATAAAACTTACCAGCATATGTTCAGAGCTTTGAACCGGTTGAAAGCCAACGAATGAAATTTGCATGGACAAAATGGTTCCGACACAGTACAAGATGCTGTATGCAACATAAATGCGATGGGAAAATCGACCGGTGAGCAATAAGGCGAGCACATGCAATGGGATCAAGTTGATGAGAAAAACATAACCACCCCAGGATGATACCATGTAGAAGTAAGCCAAAGCCGACATGGTTGACCAGAGGATAGTACCAGTTTTAACCGCTTTGATCCATAAGTAGTACGTTAATAACATGCAGAAAATGGCAATTCCTTCGTTATCATAAGAACCAGCAACTGATCGCGAAATGTATCCGGGGACAATTGAAATCATAGCGGCTGCTACTAAACCAGCTCCAGTGCTCTGTTAATAAAAGCAAAAAAATTGATATAATATACGATATTGAATTATCATATGATATTTTCTTTTCAAAGACGTGCACAACTTACGTGAATTTCTTTAGTCAAGAGGTAGGTGACCAATGTGGTGAGTGATGAGAAGAACGGTGCCAAAAAAACGCAAACATTTCGAATGTCCACGGTAAAGTTCAGCAACCATAAAATGCGATACAATGCAGCTGATGTGACCATTAATCCAGGATAGATGGTACCACCAATTATTCGACCCAACGGATACCATGCTCGATCATCGAACCAATTGTGAAAATTGTAGAAACCTTGTTCGGTTAAAAATCGCGTTGTGCGATAGTTGAAGTACGGATCGAATTCATGGATAACACTCTCGAATCGTAGAACCGAAAAGAGGCGTGTTGCAAACGCTGCAGACGACAACGAATGCATAACAAATGAATAACTATTGATTTTGTTTTACATCATTGATTGTGTGGGTTGTATAACCTCAACAATCGGGCTGGTATTGGATGTGATTTTTTTTTTTTGGATATTGAATATGGAAAAAAATGGGATTTGACTCACATAAAATAGCGGCTGTGGTTAATATCGCCAATTTAACGAGATGTTCTTGCTTTTCCAGCCCAAGCCTGGCTTTCGATTGTGTGGATGTATCCATTTTAGTGCCTTTTATGGAAGATAAAAAATAGAATTATGGTTTACCTTCATTTCCATCGCAATTTTATTGCAGCTTCACGTTTTTTTCCACAATTTTTTTACATCAATTTCAATATTTTTATAAATGACGATAATATTTACCAAATTTTTATCAATTTTTCTGATAGAAAAAAAAAACACCGGCACCACAAATATATCTCAAATCATTATTGACGGCGTGGCACACACATAAAATACTTTAAGCATCAGCCATATTTTATTTCGCAGTAGAATGACAGTCAAACGCAATACAACCAAACCGGCAAAATGTTGAATCTTTTAGTGTTTATGAATTTTAAAATGGATAAAAAATCCACAAAAACCAATAAATTTTTTTAAGAGATATCATTCAATGTCAAAAAGACATTGAAAATAATTAAAAACTAATTGAATTTACCATTTTTACGCATTGAGTATTTCAATTGAAATCAAATGAACGGCAACGTACATGGAACGCACTCTTGCTTCGCGCCAAATTCACATTCGCAAATGTCAGTGTGACAATGTCAGGGTCATTCGCAGCTCATCTCAATGCAAGTTTTTCTTATTTTACTACTGTCAAACGAAGTTTTAACGATTTTTTTTTTCAGTACAAAAGAGTGCACACAGTACAATTATTCCCATGCATCGAGTCAAAACAGATGCGCAAGTTTGCACCGATATCAAGTCAATGTAGTGAATTTTACTGCACTAGTTTAAGATGAATACATCAAATTTCGAAGAAATTTTCCGTTTATTCCAAGAATTAGCTCAAACATTGGCTGGTAAAAATGGTCAACGTAAGTGCATTGAGTGCGCAATTAGCCCAATTGATATATTTTACTTTGAGCTTGTTAATTAATTTGCTCTAACTGTTGCGTTGGTTTTAATTAAATATTATTGAAATGGATGTGTTTTGTGATGTTGTTGTTTTTATTTTTTTAAAGGTTGGGCCATGGATAGTATATCTGGTTATATATCGTCGCACCCAAATACGATAAGCGACAATTTGCCATTCGATGAGTCAGAGCTATTGAAGAGAATCCAGAATCAATTAAGCATGTCGAAAACGCCAGTCAATGCTACGCTATTTAATAATCACTTTCAACAACTGTCGACATGTGTAAGTTGGCTTTAGTTTCTTTTCATGACAGAATTGCTGTGTGTAAAAAGTAGGTTCAATGCAGTCAGTTGCAATGTGAAAATATTCATTTGTGACAGTGTATTGGTGTGTCGAACGAGTCATATGATTGGCTGGCTTAGTGTACAACAGGAGAAACATTTCAAAATAACAACAATGTGTGTTTTTGTTGATTTTGCGACTGAATATTTTTCACAACAACAGTCGGTTCCTTGTCGATGCGTTGAAAACCACAGACAAATGTTCAAATATGGTTCTACACCGAAATGTTGAACATATGTTTTTTTCTCTTATTTCATTCCAACATCGATGCGTTCATTGTAAATGTTCAAGCCAGCATCATAGTAGACAAAGAGATTGAGTATACGATGAAATCGGATCTTTTTTTTTCTGTATCCAGTGAATAGACATTCATTCTGCCAGCATCGTTTGAAGTGTGTGGTACGCTTGAAACCATTCATCCGTTGAAATTCTTTGTGTTTTTTTTCTTCTTGCAGACTGACGCACATACTCGCACATCAATTTTAACATTTCTTGCGCTAATGGCACAAAGCGAGAGCAATGCAAATGGCAAAAGTGCAGTTAATAACAATGGAACAACGAAAGCACCCTTTGAAATGCCGTCGTCAAGATCACGTACAGCATACTTGCAGCAAACCAGCGTTGCGCTGGGACGACGCTTGATTACGGGCCCAGAACAATACGTTACACCACCAGCGCGTGTATGTATAATTTTTTTTGTCAAAAAACATTGTCTTCAAGTGTTTTAAGTTATTTGTGAATGTACTGTGATCTTTTTTACGAACGTAGGCAATCCCATCGAGTACATCCACCCAAAATATTAGTGCCAATCAAATGCAATGTCCAAAAGTGCAAAAATCTAGAAGCATGGGAAATTTTCAACAAAGTATCGCTCTTTCGGAAATCACTCCATACTCTGAATACACAATCACTTCACAACCAGCGGAAAGTGACGGTGATTTTGTGCAAAATGTTATTTACGCATTAACCGGAATCGAAGGGAAATATTTCAAAAAGGATATCATCACCGGTGGATTGAAGCTCGATGCCAAAGTACGCATCAGCGCAAAACATTCGGCCATACTTTTGCGGTTGGCAGAAGTGGCATTTTACCACGAACAATTGATTTCATTCACCGATCCGAGTACTGGTCGCAGCCCATTGGGCTTACTCGGCCAAGGTTTAGTCACCGCATTGAAGCATGAACTCACAAAATACTATGGAATGGTTGCAATGCTTCAAGAGCAGGTTTGTTTAAACAAAAGATTTTTTTTTTCACATGCGAATTATAACCGAATCGGACATGACTTATATGAGAGAAATGAATATTCATTTCAGCACAATCGCTATAGTCGATCAGCCCACAGCACTGAACGGTTAACCCTACTTCAGATTGAGATGCTAATGGTTGAGCCACGTGAACGTTTGCAGTGGTTGACCAACATTGCTGAAGCGTGCCAAGAAAAGAAAGGTGGCGCTTTGGCTACGGAAATTTTCGCATTCAAAAATGACGGTAACACCAAACGCAAGGCTCTAGTCCATGATTTGCTAGTCGCTGTGTGCACACCATTGCAATATATGCTTGCCAAGTGGTTGATTGAGGGTGAAATTAACGATCCACACTCGGAATTTTTCATCGAGGTTCTGCCAGAAGTCGGCACCGACCGTCTATGGAATGATAAATATCGCGTTCGCGAAACAATGCTTCCATGTTTTATAACAGAGTGAGTAACGACCAACAATCGAAATATGTATAATTTTGTTGTGATTTTTCGTGTGTTTTTTTTTTCAACAGAGATTTAGCGCACAAAATTCTGGTCACGGGAAAAAGTATAAATTTTTTGAAGGATATTTGTGACGAGCGCACAATAATCAAAGGCCGTAAAGAACTGAAAGAATATCTTGAAACAAATGGTAAATATTTTCTGAACTCTTTTCGATTCTTCATCATCACAACAGTTTTGATGACTTTTGACATTACCTTGTTTCAGTTGAAGACATTTTTGCGGATGTGCCCGACACAAAGCTCCATCTCATGATCAATGAGGTATATTTGGCCACTTCAAAGAAAGTGCTGGACATTGTTATGGGCCCACACAAACTACTGGAACATCTGCAGGCCATGCGCAAATATTTATTACTTGGCCAAGGTGATTTTGTTGGCCTACTTATGGAAAAACTTAAGTATGTTCTCCTCATTCTATTCAACATTATTTTATGACTTTTGTTTTGTTACTTTTTTGTTGATCTCATTTACAAATTATCAATTGATTCGACTAAAAAAAAATATGATTTTAACTCAATGTTGAAATATTTCCAAACAGACCTGAGCTTGATCGTCCGGCAAAAGAGTTGTACAGCTATGAATTGTCATCGATTTTGGATTCGGCGCTGCGTTCGACCAATTCGCAATACGACGATCCTGAGATCTTGAACAATTTGGATGTTCGTCTGATGAGCAATTTCGAAGGCGACACCGGCTGGGACATATTCTCACTTCAATACACAATTCAAGGGCCGTTACTAACAATGCTCGAAGTATCAATGCCAAAATACTTACAACTCTTCAAACACTTGTGGCGTCTGAAACACATGGAGTACGTTTTGTCGGCCAAGATTTGGAAAGACCAAAAATGTAACGCAAAGGTATGCGAAGAGAAAATCAGATCTTGTCCAGAATTTTATTTAAAAAATATTGAATCATTCAACAGATTCTTCGGAGTATGAAGAAGGAGCTGAATCCGGTGCTGTATCGCCTGTATTTGTATACATCACAGATGATTCATTTCATCCATCAAATTCAATACTACATTTTGTTCGAAGTGGTCGAGTGTTCATGGACGAAGTTCCAGGAGAGAGTACAAAAAGCAACGGCGCTCGACGAAATTCTCGAAGCGCACAATGAGTTCCTGCATAATGTTAAAATCGGCGCATTTTTGGAAGATGGCGGCCTAATTCACGGATCACTCGAAAATGTTATAAACGCCAGTAGTAAACTAGAGCCATGGCAAGATCGTTTCTTTGAGCTTTGCCTGACTGAATTGAATTCGCGACGCCAATTCGAAAATCAGATAAAAACTAGTGCAAAGACTGGTAAATATGGCGTTACATCTGAATCACGTTTGGAACGTGACGAAGCACAGAAAATGTTCGACCTGTCAATCGCTGAAGCTAGAAAATCATTGGAGAAGATCGGCTCCGACTATGAATTTGCCGTCAAACAATTCCTCTTGTTATTGGCTGGTCTTCAGAATCAGCCGGATATTCTGCAGTTTGGTATACGATTGGATTTCAATGAGTACTACAAGAATCGTGATCAACGCTTGGGAGCGCCGCTTACGTTCGAGCATATGCGAATGACCATGAGCAGCATGCAATTCCGTAACAGCAACATTATGATTTCAAGCGTTGGCGCTGGTGCAACACCGATGGCCAGCACGTCTCGATTCCTTACACAGTCTTGCCACAACTGACCGTTGTCACAATTTGATCCCAGTGATTTCCACATTCAGCAAATATCATCGAGTCAATTATTTTACTCTTCGTCATTTCAACCCAATCAAAATGTTAATCTAATCTCAACACAAAATACTCACACAAAAACTCATTGCAAGCATCAAATGGCCAACAATCTTTTGTTACTTGATTGTTGTGATATTTTGTAACCTAACGAACACTGTTTATTCATTAATTCTGCCAAAATAGAATGATAAGCACCACAAAATGCTCTATATGCCAATAAATTCCATATTGAAGGAAAGTAGTCTTTAGCTGTATCACTTTCTCCTCTTTTTACCACAACGAAAACATTTTTTTTTTTCAAAAAATACCAAAAGAACGAACATGTGAACGCAACCTTCAAACGTGAGGCGAACGTCACCTACAAACTAACCTATAATGACATATCTGTCATTCAAACATTCAATTGTGAATAAATAATAAAACTTGACACACTCATTAAGCATTTGGTGACTATTTGAAACCATATCATAGCCAGTATAGTGATTTTATCTGTAGTTCTCTCTCAATAAAACGAAAATGTCCCAAGCAAAATGCTGTTTATGTTCTTTAATTGGTCCATTTCATCCAACACGGCAAGAAGACATTGTTTTTGTGATGATTTCATACGGTACACGAGTAAGAATGATTTTTTAATTTAAAAAGTATTTCTTGATTTCCCGCACACAATTTACGTGTTTGACATTTTTTGCTGATTTTATTCATACACTCATTAGATTAAATTCGAAGGTCAAAATCCGATGAAATTTCCATTTATTTTTCGACTAATTTTTTGCAAATACTCTCTATTCAGTCTTATTATACAATTTTATCTGTATTTGTTCTAATCGATCTAGGTTATGATTGATTCTATTTTCTGCTATAAGTGCCAAATGTTGTTAGCTCGTTTCAAGCAGCATATCACTTTCGCGAAACAGATTAATTATGAGCAAAGTCATCTCACTTCGAGTGCATGTAGTTTCTGCTTATTTGATGAGGAAGGAGGTCTACAAAACTTTGCAGATGCATACGGATCGGTGGTGTATTTATCAACATTCGTGGAACAGATTTATGGTGTTAATGTAAGTATATGCCATGGATGTTGAATGTCATTCAATGCTACTTAGCTGTAGACATCTCTCTCCGGCTATACGGCAAACAACAGAACCAACACTGAACATGAAAATGACATGTTCAATTGTGTTTGTTTCGTTAGTTTCAACTGTGCCGCTTCGAGAGGTCACTTATGTCCAGAGACTTATGTAAGATTACATTCATTTGTCGCTTTATTTCGTTTTCAGCTCTCGACGGGTGCCAATATTTGCCAACGATGTTATCCCAGCCTAGAGAAATTTTATGAACATTGGTCTTTGTATTCTCCGCGCAGTAATGCTCTTGCTCAACAGGTGCATAACTTTGCCTTGATGAAGATATGAATAAATCAATTAAATTAACTAAATATTTTGCTCAGTTTGCTCAA
>NW_022595272.1:3208675-3232181 GCF_009176505.1 Sitodiplosis mosellana | reverse complement strand
GTGCGTGCGTGTGTGTGTGTGTGCAAGGCCCAGAATTGAAATCAACACCATGAAAATCTACATATTTTGCATAGGCAAAAATCAAATTTTCATCTTTGACACCATCAGAATGTTCCATTGAGATGTGAAAAGTCAGTTACATCTTGGTGTCGATGTTTTTATTAAATAATTTCATTTATTAAAATTTAATTGAAAATATTTGTGCCCGTTGCCACAAAATTAAATTGAAATCTATATTGAAACAAATGGCAGGAGAGTGAGAGAGAGAGCCAGAAGTAAAAAAAAACGGACTCTTTTCGACTCATTCTACCGACCGAGATTAAACATTTAGATAGGATTTTTAAGCACAAGATAAGGCTTTAGTCGATTTGCTGGGAATTCATTCAACGCCATCAATTCGGTTTGTGTGGAGTGAGAAAAGCAGCAAATCATAGCCGCAACCAACCAAACAATGAACGAATGAACAACTTTGGGAGAATGTTCAAACTTTTTTCTATGCTTCAATTCCATTTTTTTCACGCTGGACTTTTCTCGCATCGGTTTATTTTATATAGATCCTCTATTAGCACGAAAACTATCGGCAACTGGTTCCGCGTAATACGAAAGTTTGTTTTTTTGTTGTTGCTAAATACATGAAATGTAGCGCACACTTTATCTAAAGCCTCTGATTTTTTTTGTTGTGTTCATTCATTCTCCATATCGATTGATTCTTTTGAAATGAACTTTATTCACAACTGACCAGACAGCGTTTTCAATGCAGAAAAAATAAATTTAAAATTGAACATTTTATTCAGACCATTCCGTTTTCTAGGTGTTTCACAATCAAATACACCACCGACCGTAGTAAATAATGGCCAGTTGAAATTAGTTTTGGTCTTCAATTGCATTTCAATGTTATTGCGGCTCGAGATAGAATTGAAATACACTTCAGTGAGTGTGTGTGTGCTATTTTTTTTCTATTTTCAGCTTTGAATACGATTGGCAGATTTATTAATTATATCGGCTAAAAATATCGATTGCTCTGTACAAAGTGGCTCGCTTCGCATTTGCGAAAGATACTTGTGCATAATTGAATGGAACATTGTTCAGAGCGTATATCGTTTCATAGATTCAAAATGTCAAGATGAGTTACTGCCTTTTCTCCTTTATATTAGCATGTTTGTACTTTTAGCCAGCGAGAGCGTGAACGTCGTTCACTGAAGACTATTTTCTTTCTCAATGATATTTATTTTCAACGACTTGAAAGAAAAAAAAGGATGACATCAATGGACAGACTCGATTTTTCTATACCAATTTTGGTTTCACCTTTTCTGTTTCATTTTTTTTCTCTAAATAATTGAATTTTCTTGTATCATTCGTTTGATGAGAGAACGTTGTTCTATTGATCAAATGATAAAAATATACATTCTAAATGGTTTTTTATCGCTTCATTCCATTACACCGTGTAACAAATTTCAACTTTTTCTTCTGCACATGAGAAATTCCGATTGCTTGTTTTAGAAGACCAAAAACCAAGCACTTTTGCATCATTAGTTTGTTCGAAACCACGTCTAGACTTTTTTTTATCGACACATATAAGACAAATTTCAGGCCAAAATGAGCAAATCACAAACATGAGCTTCGGTTTGACAGGTAAAAGCAAATAATTTCTAAATTTTCTGCCTTTCAACATCTAGTATGATCCTTTACAAACATTTTGGATACTTACATGACCAAATCGAGTGATATTTTCACATATTTCTGGCCGCATATTTGGTTGGTTCGAATTCGACTCTGAAAGAATCGACTTTTGGCCAAAAATCCTTAAGTATAGGCTTTTCAGGGATGGTCTCTTGGCGCAAAGTTATTTTTTCTCGAAAATATGGGAAGTCTACCCAGACAAAAACTCTCAAAATTGACTTTTCGAGGTACCTCCCGAACAAAAGTTACGTTTTTCATGCATTTTGCTATGAAAATAACATTTTTTGTTCGGGAGGTACCCCAAAAATACACTATTTGGATGAGTTTCTTAGTAAAAAATTAATTTTTTCGAGAAATATTGGGAATCTTCCCACACAGAATCTCTTATAAATGATTTTTGGGGTACCTCCCGAACAAAAAATGATATTTTCATAGCAAAATGCATTAAAAACGTAACTTTTGTTCAGAAGGTACCTCGAAAAGTCAATTTTGAGAGATTTGGTCTGGGTAGACTCCCCATATTTTCGAGAAAAAATAACTTTGCGCTAAGATACTATCCCTAAAAAGCCTATATTTAAGGATTTTTGGCCAAAAGTCGATTCTTTCAGAGTTGAATTCGAACCAACCAAATATGCGGCCAGAAATATGTGAAAACATCACTCGATTTGGTCATGTAAGTACCCAAAATGTTTGTAAAGGATCATACTAGTTGTTCAAAGGCAGAAAAGGTAGAAATCATTTGCCTTTACCTGTCAAATCGATGCTTATGTTTGTGATTTGCTCATTTTGACCTGAAATTTGTCTTATATTGTCGATAAAAAAAAATCTAGACGTGGTTTCGAACAAACTAATGATGCAAAGGTGCTTGGTTTTTGGTCCTCTAAAACAAGCAATCGGAATTTCTCATGTGCAGAAACATGTGTTGCACGGTGTTAGTATCAATGAATAGAGACATTTTTGAACTGATGATAATTGAATGAATTTCGAAAATAATTAAAAGAAAAGACTGAATTTAATTAGCGAGTCTGATCAGCCAAACCCTATGCCAATATTTGGAATTTTTTGATTTGATTCATTGAATTTTTCCCTTCCAAAAAATTGTGATATCATTGATATCATATCAAAGCCTTTGATTCAAAGCTAGGTTTGAATTTCTACGCAATAACCAAAGTTTATTTTAATGCCCAACTGTTTGTTTCAGTGGATCATTACTTGAGGTAAAAAAACAATCCAGCCTTCCAAAAACAATCACATAATTGAGCGTAGTTTTCCAAACTTTAGAAATATAATTTCGAACGTTATAATTGAATTGGAAACATGCTCCATTCATTCATCCAGTAATAATGAATATTGTTATCAACAATAGCTGCTGCATACAATTAAATAATTTACCAAACTCATTGCTTCAATCATAATAGTAGCACCCAAATAAATCAAACTCCACAGGGAAGTAGCGCGACAAGAATGTCGAGTTCATTCGAGAAAAAAAAATCGATTTTCGATTGTGTGTTGAGTAATAATTCAGTAGAAAAATGCGGCGTGTCCAAAGAACAAACGGAAAAAATGACAACAAAAATAAATTTTCCAGCACACGCGAATTATAGCTTATGTGAACTTCCATTTTATGACTCATAATTATGCGATACCAATTACGTATAATGATTTGGTGTTACTGTGGCCGTGAAAGTAAAACACTGGCAAAACCTGTGAATAGGTGAATAAAAAAAAATGTATATAATTTGGTGTGGCCTGTATGCGTAAAGGGGCTTAATCTTTCAGGTTCAGTCGCGAAAATTCACACTTGTCAGCCGACATTCGCACATAACAATTAGAACTCGCACGTGTTATGTGTGCAACACATCATATGAACTACGGAACTGTTTGGACTGGACATGAATATTTGATGATGCTTATTTCTAATCGCATTTACAAGTTGTTTGCAATATTAACGGAAGATTACAAAGATGACTCTTACTGCATTTGCATTCGCAAATATTTGAGGCTTTGCTTGAAGTCACTTTAGTGGCATTCGCACCTAGAAGCGTGGCATTGGTATCCCCTTTCGACAAATACAAATAGAAAATTGTGCCGATCGACACGATGATAAATGACGAAAAGTATAGCGAACGGCATGAAAGTACAAACTGATAAATGAGTGTGATAAAAAAAAAGCGATTTGTGTGTATAAATGCCGCTGATTGCGACCACATAATCGTCAGTTGGTCAGTGGTTCTCTTCAAGTGAACATATAACAAACGAAACTCTCTGTTAGAGGAAAAAAAAACTACCGTTCAGTTTTGGTGCAAGTAAATTCGATTAAATTCAAGAATGGATGAAATTGTGGAAAAAATCCGTACTCGTATTGCAAGTGTCGATCCCAATGGTCCACGCAAAGTGACTGGTGTGTTTCAATTGAACATCAGAAGTGATGACGGGTCATCGAGAGCTATCACGCTTGATTTGAATAAGCTCGAAGTTCTTGATGGAAATGTCAGCGATGCACCCGATGTGTCAGTGGATGTTGATGGTGCGGCACTCGTTCAAGTTGCAACCAATGAAATCTCGTTCGAAGACGCTGTCGCAACTGGAAAAGCCACGATTACTGGCGATGCCGAATTGGCGAAACTTTTGGGTGATGTCGTCAGCAGCAAACCATTGGAATAAAGACGTCAAATGCATTCATACATTAAATCGCATCAGATGCACTCTGTCAAAACAACGTACCATTCGAGACCATCTCTAGTCAATCTAATTTTTAAATAATAAAAAAAATTGTGTGTCTCGTGTCATTTGATGCTATAAAATAGCTTAGACATATTTGCAGTGTCATTACAATCAGCTGAATGTAAAAGAGAAAAAATGTAATAAAAACGCTTCTTCGAAGCACAAAAAAATATATACATATATGGAGTGACTTTTATTTGAATTATTAAAGGCTTTTTATACTGAGGCAATCTGCAAAATGTAACTCACGCTTGAAAGTATTTGAATGTATTAAGCGATGACCGAGTTCTTTTTTTGCTTTCGTCTTCTTTGTTGTTGTGCCATTTTCTGTACAATACTACATCACAAAACATATTGAGCTATTTTTCAATGCATATTGATATGTGTTCGATGCAAATCGACGGCAATATTAAAAAATAGCTCAAGAATAATTTCCATAACAGATATGCAATAATAAATCACATCCCCATTGAAACACTCTCTAAATAAGCGATTTTGATATTGAGCTTGGGAGGAATTGTTGTGCTGTTGTTGAGTCTACAGGAATTCTTATCGTATCTAGAGGTGCTTATGGTATTTTCGTTGGCGAAACAGTCTCACTGCAATACTAAAATCTCTCTCCCACTTTACTTCCACCTCCTTCCTCTCTCACTCTCTCGCTCTCCCCATTTCCCGCTCTAATTCATCTTTCTTTTCAGTATGCAATTTCAAAAGTCGACGGCGCAAATATTACACAATATCAAATTTCTTGAGAATCAGTGTGAGCATGCACTAGGGTGGTCCAAACTGATTTATCATGGTAATGTATATACCGAAAAAACGCAACAAAAATCCGTATAAATGTATAAAAAAATATCAATTTTTCCCACTGACAATTTTGTTATTTCTTTTTGAGTGGATTCGAATTCTGCGGCCTAAAAAACCATAAAAATGGCTGCTTTGAATAAAAATTTATCTTTGGTGGAAAAATACGAGGTTGGAAAAAATGTGATTTTTTTCGATACGTGAACGATACTAGAAAATTTTAGTTCTGAGATAATTTATTAAAATAGCCGTTTTAAGTACGGCTCTATCGACCACTAGATTTTAACATTTTTTCTATCTGAATCAGCCCAATTTAATTTTAAGCTATTGGGAGCATATACCTTACCATGATAAATCAGTTTGGATCACCCTAGCGTGCACAAACTTGCACTTTTGCTCCGAAACAAATCGATGAATGAAATATTCACAATGCGTAGCACAGCACCCAGAGAATGTAATAAATTGTGATGATGTTGAATGGACGAGAGCTCATCACTGGCTCCAGGCACTTTACCTTTCATATAAACCAAGAGAATGCATACAATGACTAACGTTCACATCAAACTAATATATTTATGACGATGCAGACAGGGAACAAATGGCCAAAGAACATAGAGAATAAAATCTCTTGCTTCACAGCAAAAATAGAGATAGACATTTTGCCATCAAACTTACTTACCATTAAAAGTTTTTTCCGCTACTACTTGGTTACTCGTACGCAACAGGATTGTATCGGTTACCAGGAATTATTTCTGAATTGACTTTTCACATGAAATGCAAAATAGTCATTTCTTGCTTTCGATGGTTTCTGAGAAATTTCGATATCTATGTGATTTTGTAGAAAACCTTTGGTTTACAATTTTCAGAAGAAATTCAACAAATTCGATAATTCTGAATTCGTTAATCATTCAATGAGCTCAGATAGTATTTAATTTCAAAGTTCAACCGGTACGCTTTGGTCTGAAATAGATTTTCTATAGAAAAGTAAGTAATCAATTATGTTAAGCCAGTAAGAGTCGTACGCATTTTTTGAAGCCCACAATTTCGACTTTTAACTGATAAGAAAGTGTTATTTTTGGGCAAAAAGTGTACTTACCGCAGCTCATCAACCAGATTAGCACTGTGAACACGCAATATCAAATTCCACATTTTGATAATAATACTTTCATTTCCAATTTTATTGCATTTCGTATATTCAGCAAATCGCAATACATTACATGTTTGTTGGTACTTGTGAATCATATATTATTTTTATAATTGTTTTATTGGCTCTTATTTCCGTTTTGACATAAACATTTGCATATATACAATTCCATTCATCTATCTCCCTTTGTCTCGCTCAGTATCAGTATCAGCGTCTAGTACAATAATATGCTTTGCTTCATTAAAAATATTTGCTTTGTCCAGCGACAATGCCTTGTTACATTTTAAATACCAATATACAGAATAGATTGAGTGGGATTACATCTTATGTTTGTACACTTTTCAATTTCTTAAATCAATTTCATTTATCACTAGATATCCTTAATAATATAACTTTGACTACTCCGTCTCTCTCACGCGCACTTATTCTGTGAACTAATTTTGCTAATGAATCATCCTTCATTCAATGATAGAGAAAAAAAATTATTGGTAACAGAATAACTTATGAAAAACTTTATTTTGCTCTTTTCACTTTCATTCACACCGCTTACATTCGTTAATTATAACAATAAGCAGTTCCATTCATTTCAATTTCTTCGTAACTACTTCCTTTTCAATTATATTTTTTACCTTTCTGCATACACAAAGAGGGAGGAAAGTTTTTATCGTAATCATAAAAAAATCGATGCACGAAAAAACGAGTTTTCTTTGCGTTTTTGAGGTCATATTCTACATGTTTTCCATGTATTTCGGTCGATTTTTTCCGTTCTATTTCCTACGATTATGTACTTATTGAGCACCATTTGTAAGCCATTTGATATCAAAACAAACAGTGCTATCAGTTGAATTCGCTTATAAGCTTCTATAGAATAAAAGCGACTATGATGAACTGCTTGGAAATAGTTACAGGAAAGCCTCCGAATTTCAAAGTTTCGAATAGTGAAGATTAGTTATACTTTTATGGTTTTTCATGGAAAACAATCTTCAAAAAGTCAAAACTCGTTGTAGTTCATTTAAAAAAAATGCATAGAAACTCATGAAAATCATGTTATTATTGCTGAATGGACCTGTAGACACGCATTTTCTGTACTCCAGTTGAAAATGTTGTACAAAGATTTCAATAGCCGTGATTGTGTTCATTTATTTTATTCAAATACAACCGATTGATAAAATGAAATAGAAAGAAATTTCACTAACATCAGAAATCATTGGTCAATTTATATATTTGACCAAGAGAAAAAATATTCTGCAAACAACGGAAATCCCCAAGTAATTTCAACGAATTTTTTATTTTGTCCAGTGGGATTGCGTAATTTCGGTCATTTTTGATTCATCAAACAGATAATAAACATTATCTACACAAATAGATCGAAAGACTTCATACAATTGATTTTATCGAATCGTTCACGATTTGGTTGCCTCCAAATATCATGCATAAGATAAAATAAAATTCATTTAACATTATTTGCTTTTTCGTTAAGTAGGAAAAATGGTTGAAGCAAGTTATTTGTGGTTGGGTTTAATTTTGTTGCCATTCGGTGTAAAATCGATGCAAAACATCAATGTAATGGTGTCGCAGATGGAACCGTTTGTTTCTATTGATAGTGCAAAACGAATACTCAACGACCTGGATGTAAAAATAATTGAAAACTTTGCGAAACAAGCCAATTTCCAAGTTGAATATATAGTTACGAATGAAACATTAAATGAAGTCTTTAGATCAGAAGCGAGTTTGACCAATTTTTTGGAATTGATGAAAGATTCGTAAGTAATAATAATGAGAAAAGGATATTTTTAAGAAGAAAAATATCCATGTCCTTCCCGAAAGGTATGTCACATTATGTTGATTTCTTTTCCATAGTAAAGTTGACCTTTTCATTGGTGCACTGGATGAAACACTAATAACGAATAAGCATTTAATTGCGTCTCAATCTTATTATCACGACCGGATAACTTGGTGTGTTCAGAAGAGCAAACGGATTCCATTGTGAAAAAACTCCTTCTATTTTTGTACCGATAATATTGTTTTCTTGAGTGGATCAATTACGGCGATTGTGCTCATTTGCACGGCGTACTTCCTGCAGTAGCTGGAATATGAAAAATGAGATTGAACAGAAATATGGATAAATGTAATCTGTGTTGCTTGTGGCATGACAATGAATTACAATGCCCAAAGTATTCCAACGCGTATATTTCTCGTCTTTATGTTTTTTGCGGACACTATATTTGCTAATACAACTGGTTCAATTTCTCTCAAGTTCGTCACCACACCAATTTTGAACACACAAATTGATTCCGTTGACGAAATTATTCGCGGCGATTTTCGACTGATGGGCGATCGATTTGCGTTTATGAAAATACACCAACAAAACGACGTGAAGTTATATCCTGGAGAAAGACTGCGCCAATTTAAAATCGTAAAAAATCCAAATGAATACCTGCGTCTACTTGAATGGAATGATAAACTTGCTATTGCAACTTCATACGAAAGAGTGCGAAAAATTCAAATGAACTCTGGATTGAAACTTCATTGTTTCCATCATTTCAAGAGCATTTATGATTATTCGCTAAAGATCTTGGCATCGAAAAACTTCTCGCGCTTTAATGAGTTGAATATTTTCATTCAGCGTGCGAACAGTGGTGGTCCCTTCGTTAGTTGGCTGAAGGGACTGAATTTTGGGTCTTTTACTGAGTACATGGAAATGAAACTGGAGAACGTGTACGGTTCGTTTGGCTGTTGGTTTGTTATAATATTGTGCCTAGTTCCTTTGGTATACAGTGAAAGGATTGTGTATAAGAAAGTGCACACCGAAAATACGACCAAAATTTGGAAATATATTGAGATGGCAATTGATCCGCATCGTCACTTTTTACTAGATAATTTCCAGTTTGTCAATAATCATTCCAAGCTCTCGGGGAGGCTTGAAATGAACATCGATGGCGGAGTTGCGGTGTCTAAATAATTGATTTGTGCACAACACAATGTTCCATTTTTTGATTGTAATGACGATGAAAGGAAAAAGAGACACTCACTCCCAATATGTTAGGATAGATTTTTGTTTTCATGAATATTTCACACGATGCACAGGTTGATAAAATAATGATGAAAGCATAGGGTGGTAGCCGCATGAATGTTATTTGTTTAGAAGTTTAAAAAAAATTAGACATTTCATTGAGTTGACTATTGAATTGAAGGCGTTTGTGTCGTTTCTAGTCTGGTTTCTAACTAACCTTTGGACATATTTTAGAATGACCATGACCATATCGCCTCTTTTACTACATCATTTTCAGTTAATTTAGATTGACGATGGGTTGAAATAGATTCAATGTAACTGAAGCAATGTGTGATTAGATTGCGTTTCTTGTACTGCCGCTGAAATATGTAACAAATATCACATATTCGAATTAAGTCCAAAGGTTTCACATATCAACAAACGCATTATTGGTTTTACGATTACATTTCTCACAATTCAGAAGTGGGTATTAAAAACTTACAGCGATAATTTGCGACTACGAAATCGGTTAACTTTTCAATTCTATGGGCGCCGCCGTATTGAAAATTTACGTGCGATATGGTGCACGCACTCAATAGTTCCACTTATTTTAATAAGGAATCTCTATAGGTGGCGCTGCCACATCGTCATTGACATCGAGTCAAATATTGTCAAATATAATAACATTGTTTATATAGGCTTTTATCGCAGTACGATTAAAAATAGATGGAACGATTACTTTGTGCATAAATACGTTTCATAGAGTCATACAGTTGACAGCAACCATACGATTTATGTCATTGTGGTGCATAGCAGTCATTTAGTTTCGTTCGATTTTTTCGTGAAGTTAGATTTCAAAATTGGTCACTCATCAAGAAGCCATTGTTGCAATCCACATCTTGTCAGTATAACGAAAAATTCAATCTTATAGCAAACCAAGTGAAAAACTCGCACCGTTCGCACTCATTTTCAAGAGAAAAAAGGATTTGAAATGGCCATCCCTGTTCGTACTTTGCACTTTGCACCAATAATACCATCCGTGAGTATTTCTTTTGTATTTTTTTTCCTTCGATTTATTACTCAATTAGATCAATTGAAGATTTCCCAGATGACTAAAGAGATCCGTGGATATTTCACACAATTTGGAGAAGTGGATTTTTTGCAATTTCATCTCGAAGATGGGAACGAGTATGGTTTTGTTCAATTCATAGAGGCAGAAGAAGTTCTGTCACAAGAAAGGCATTGTATTTTGAATTATTCTTTGAGGGTCAGTGCAGCGGATGATCATCATCAGCCAGATTTTAAGCCAGAAAATTGGATGTTGCCTCCATAGCAGGACACTCTATCGCATATTCTTATCGCCCTCAACGACGATTGTTTACGAGAAGTCTTTCTACGCTTGAAGTTGCTCGTTCTTTCTCGTGCCGCCGAAGTCTGCGTCCGCTTCAATCAGATAGCAAAGGAGGCGTTCGCTGCCAACTTCAAACAGTTGAAACTTGATTTCGAAACACTCGAATGTGATTTGTTTTCAGATTCACCTCTTTCACTTTTTGAATCAGAAACAAAACATATTTTAAGCAATTTTGGCTCATCAATTCATTCGCTTGAAGTTAACGGATTAATTGTGGAAATGATGTACTCCGGTGAACATAGCCATAATTTTCTACGTATGATCGGTCAATACTGTACATCAAAGTACAGATAAATCCCGTGTATCATCTCCACTTGTATTGTTTTTTACATTGAAGGGCGTTGCACGCACCTTAACATTCACAATACAAACTCAATGCGAGTGGAGACGCCTTATGAAAAATGGCACAGATTGCTAGTGCTTAGGTTTATCTGTACTTTGACCGAGCTCAAATTTAAACAATTTTCAATACCTAGAAGCTTACCCAATGAAATCTATCCAATTGTTGCAAAGCTTGAAAAACTCACATTGGAATCTGGCTATTTCTACGATGATGCGAACAGTTTGAAGAGTTTATTGTCAACCTGCAATGAGTTGAACAGAATGGTTGTCCACAATTGTCAGGTCTATGATTGGGAGTGTATCAAACGGAAGTTTCTGAAGCTAGAGGAAATCCATTTGACCGTAAATAATGGGTTTAATCTTGATTATTTGAGCAGTTTCATCATTTTGAATCCAACAATAACCATAATGTCCCTCAAAGATGGAGATATTGAGGCCTCGGAGGTGTGTCGTATAGTTGGAGAAAATTTGCCCAATTTATTGGAATTCGAACTCGATTGTATGGACTCTAATGAGTTCCAGGATAATATTCGGTATCTTGGTGGGTTGCGTCAATTGAAGGTGCTTAAAATGAATTTCCAATCAAAATGGATAGCACCACTAATGGCGGCTCTAGTAAGGAATAACGTCCCAATTCAATACTTGAAGCTTTCTAACGGAAAAATCGATGTTGAAGCAATTGATCACATTTCACAACTGAAAGCAATGACGACTTTAGAACTTTTGAACGTGGATGACTTGGTCGATGAACATGTGATTGAACTAGCAAAACAATTGCCACGAATGGAGGAATTTGCCTTATTTGAGATACCTATATCATTATCCACCATTGCTTTGAAGAAAGTGATATCACATGCGAAGAATCTATCGCTTCTCGGGTTAATGGGAACAGACTTAATCAGTGCTATCGACGTAGATGATTACAAGGCTATGTTAAAATCAGTTCAAAATCGACCAAAAAAATTACGTCTTATAATGAAAAATTGTAGTGATGTGAGTCGGGTGAACGTTCCATGCCAAGTTTTAAATGAAAATCAACAATTTATTTGTCGACGACTTTCATCCTTATGACGATTATGACGATTTTGATGATTATAATGATGAAATAAATTGGTACTGGCGAGATGAAATGTAAAGTAGTTGGAAAGAAAAATGTATCAATTTTGTTCGAAAAAAATTCCGTTCTTGAAAAATAAAATGTTGCTGTTCATCTTTCCAACAAACTATTTTGGTTTTTAAATATTCACTAACTAAGAAAATTCCTGTAGTAAAACTAGTCTAGAAGCTTCTCTGCTAGGGGAATTTAACTCTTACGAGTTCAGCATGTTTTCTGCCAGTTTGCTTGATTCGCGGAAGTTCGACGCGTTCGTTGTACGTACTGACGCGCACGGTCACAAGTTTACACAAGTTTGTTTATGGTTTTGCGCGTTTTTCAAGTTGTTATTTGACAACTAAAACGCGTTTCAAACTAAAAATCGGTTGTTTACGTGTATAAAGATTTTCCAAAAGTTCAAAGATTTATATAATTATAAAATGGACAAAGGAAATATTTTTAAAGAGCTGGAGAAAGTGTTGGAAGAAAAAGTTAATCCAGATGGATATAATAAATGGAACGACTGATGTGTGCGCGTCGTCCAGCTTCATGTTTGCACACGAACTCGCACAAGTTCGCGCATGTTGTTTTAATACGGAACTTGTCAACTGAGTGGAATCATGCAAGTTCTCTGGTGAATGTAACAATTTCGTGCGCGTTTATATCATTTTTTACAAGTTTTCACGTAGTTAAATCCCCCTAGCTTCTCTGTTATGTCATTCGGTGTCAAAAAGGTAAGAAATTCCGTTTTTTGGTGTATCAATTTTTAATGACTACAATATTTTCCTTTGTGCAAAAAAAAAATAAAAACAAATTTTCCCTAAATAAACGTTTGCAATTGTTCTGAAAATGATTAAAAAGGCATATATGTGCGAGACACAAAAAAAATTCGTCGATTTGTCGTTGAATTTTGAAGTGTCAAAACAAACTAGAATTGAATTTCAACTGATATTAACTAATGTAATGACTTTACTATTGCCAAAAACATACAGATCCGTTTCATGTTTCAACAGACGAGGAACATTTATACGCATGATGCTCATACTGTAATAATTACCTAAATTTAAGTATACAAGTGCATAAATAATGCGACTGTTTGTCATTTATCCTGTAGTCGCAATGCTCTATAATGCCGTTTATTTTGCTATTTTTGCGATTGGAAATTATTCAGCGGCAAAAATTCCAATAGCCACGATTTAATGAGAATATTGGTAATAGTATTGTTGATTATTTTAGCGGTTATAATGTAACATATGGGTTGATGTATGTGTGTTTTTTTGCATCCATTTCATAATTCAGTTTAACGGCACAACATTTTTATGGGTTCTTTTGTTCTACATTTTAAACTGTTTTTAAGCTACGATCGAGCGCTTCAATGGAAAGTTTTGAGTGATGAACAGGCATCGAATCGTTTCCAAGGATTTTTCTTCTATCAATTTTGATAGACGATAAAAGGTAGAACAAAACAAAATAAAAAGTACATAGGTGTTGACCAAATATTGGCCTCTGCTTAGTTGGAAACAGTGATTAAGCTCCGAATATTAAACATCTTTTGCCTGCTCATCAATGCACATCACTGACATGTGTAATGTGTTTCTATTTTGCTGCCACATACGAGTATTTCTCATTTTGTTATTTATTGTCTGTTTGGTTGAATTCCACTCTATTTACATTTTGGCTAACTGACTGACTCATAGTTCCATTGACATAGTTCTGGACAAAAATACTACCAAACAAAAATGTTGAAAACGATGCAAAGAGAGAGGGAGAGAAAACAATAAATGACCAAATTTGTTTATTCGCCTGTAAATTGAATTCCCATCATTAAAATCGAATGCATGGCTTGCAATTGCCGATTCAATGATTTACCCGTTTCGGGTGTTTATTCAAAAAAAAAAACGGGTAAACATTGTCTCACACGCACAGCACACACACACACTCACTAGCAGGAAAAATGAACCGAATCGACATTGTCACACTTTTTGGTATTGATTTTTCGCGTATTATTGGTTATTTGGTTGGCTGCGAATGTCGCGTGTGATTCGTTATTTATTGGGCTGCATCGATATCGAACGGAAGCAAATGATAGCACACATCATACATGAAAATCCATTAAAAATGGTCAGGAAGCAAACCGCAACGAGAGAATGAGCGAGCCAACTACGAGTGGAGAGAGAGAAAAAAATGGCCATCGTCCCATTGTCACTAATAACAATTTTAACTAAATAAAATGGTTTGGAGACCGTAATCGACGGGTTATCATTTAAAATAAATTATGGCAAATGGAAGAGAACGCGTGTCTTTTTTTCGTGCATCGATGCATATCCAGTGCAAACTGGGAAACCGCAACGCGAGAAAAAAACCGTTCGAGCCAAATTCATAAAACAAACATGTTTCACAATGATGATGATGATGCTGTCGAAGTGCAGTACTTAATGGCGACGATATTTTTTTGTTGGTCGGTTGTATTTTTCATTTGAATCACACGACGCAGCAGATATGACACAACGTTGACCATAATTTACAATTGCCGAATATTGTGAATTGCATTTTTAACATTTCCAAGCATCATTACCGTCGGCATATCATCATAATTTTAATAGAAAAATCGGAGCACGGCCGCATGCACGTCATGTAGTATGGAGAAAAAACAAGTCATGAGCTCACGAGTGGCAACGTGTGTGCGTGTGTGTGGGTTTACTCGAGAAGGACATTTTTCGGTTGTCGGTTTTCCGCGAATCACCGTCCATTAAATTAATTAGTTACCTCGAAATTGATGCAATGACGATGTGCGTTCGGAACATTATTAATTTCATCGTTATGTGAATCCTTTTTGATTTCGATTTCATTTATTTCACATTTTTATTGAACATCATTTCAATCGCTTTTTTTTCCGTCCATTCAATTCAAGGATCAAATTTGGCTGTTGTGCTTCAGTTGAAACATTTTTATTTGGTTCAGAAAAATTTCAAATAGATTTCGTTGCCAGTTTTATTTTTCTATCAAAAGACGTCAAATTGTGTTTGATCGTGAGCTATTTTTTTTTTTTGAAAACATCAAACGGAAAATGTTGAAATTTGGCCATTGCACAAAAACGACCAATAACATTAAAAACCCTGGGATTTTTAATTATAAATAAATCATTGCTACAGTTCAACATGTCCCTGTTCAATTATTTTCTTTCTTTTTTTTAAACAAATAACATTCAGATTTAAAACAAACATTCAATTGAAAGCAAATACATTTGCCGAATCTGACGTTATCGAAATCGAATCACAATCACCAATACATTTCCACATCATTTAAAGTAAACGTAAAAGTAGGGAGAGGGAGAAAAAAAACGGTGGCGTGAAAATTAATTAATAATTACTATATTGATTTACATTGGCATAAATGAAACTGATCAGATATCCGATTTGGTTTGGTGTAAATATCGTTAGTCATTGACAGCTACTAAATTAATTCATGTGTGTGTTTTCATTTTATTTTTATTTTATTTTTTCAACACCGTATCCAAACAATCGATTATTATGTAGCTAATAATGGAGTAAACACCGAAATTAGCAAATTAATGGCAAATAATATGAAATTATAATCGAAAAGCATAGAATAAATATTGCTAATGCTGTGCTTGCCAGCAAATGGGGCGATAATCGGTGACGCAGTCGCAGATGAGACCTCATTATCTGTGCTACGAACTTCCGTGCGAGTCACAATGGCATTATTGGCATTTAATGCGTTGCCATTGATGCCGGTGCCGACATTGCTGGCGGCACCATTCGATCCACTGCCACCGAATAACGGTATATTGAAGCGTGCATTGTTATTGTTACCGTGACTACTCTGATATGGATAATGATGGTTATTATTCGCACCAAAGCCATCCGAAGATGTTTTTGTTGGCCGCAAAAATATGTTGGGTGATAAATCAGAATCGTCATAATCTTCCGCCGAACCAAATATGGTTTCATCGTCGTCTGATACCAGTGCCGGATGTGTCACCTTTGGTGTACGCTGATTCGAATACGATTGCGATTGTTGCTGTTGCTGTTGCTGCTTATGCGATTTATACACTTCATTTGGATTATGCTTCGACGTATGACCATGATTGTAGTGGTTATGATTGTGACTTCCTTTGGCATCAGGAATTTCTGTAATAAATTTATTAGGAATTTTCGGTTTACTTACTTTGGTTTTACACAGTTTATTTTCATTTAATTATTCGATAGAAGCTGTCTCAATTGGTATTTATGTGAAATCCCTTGGGTTTTTATCATACCAATTATTATAAAAATAATTATTTTTAATTAAATAATACTCAATGAATTTTTTTTGATAAGTGATGATAATTCATCAATTAAAATCCATTTAAACTGAATTGAAGAAGTGACTAAAGTCAATTACGACTGTATTTCATTCTGACACCAAAATGTATTCTCTTCATACATGTAAATTAATTTAACGTAGCATCAACATTCGAAATTATCGTGATAAAATGAAAACATTCCTTTTGTTCACAGCTTTTGTTTACCTAGAGTGGCATTAAAATTGCAATACATATGGCATGCAAGTCTTAACCTATTCAATGGCAATCATTTGCTTTGCCGGTTGAGAAACGCCGTATCCTTAATAGTTTGCTCGCAAATGTAAGACGAATTAATTTAATCTGCCTCATTACATTCATTTTCCGCTTAAAAAACTTTTCGAATAAAACTTTCATCCGAATAAATTTGCCCCATTCCATGCCATGGCATTAAGGTCTGACATCCTTGTTTGCACTTACGAAGTTTCTACGTCGAACGCAGTGACTGAGCAAAACGAATATTCTCAAAAAAGGGATTCGACGAGCAGACACTTGTGTTCAACGTGAAAGAAGCTTTGTGAACATGACGACCGCGATTATGATTGAATCAATTTTGGATTTTGATACAAACATTTACGATGTGATAATTTGGGTTCATTTATCAAATTAAGTGCTAACAAACTTTCTTCGATTTCATAAAAGTGCCGAAAAAAAACACTTGTTCTACAAAACGGGATAAGAAAAAAGAGTTGACTTACCATACAGCCGTATGCTGCTATCTACTTCGCCTAATGAGTTCTTTGCGATGCATCGATACGAACCGATGTCGTCTTTTTGGAATCTGCGAATGGTGAGCGTCATTCGTGTTTCATAGAGTGACAACGATGTTTCCTGCACATTGTATTTGGCCGATGATACAATCATTTCACCTGTTGATACGAGCCCTTTGACGACAAAGACAATATAAGCACAAAAGAACACACACATAAAGTAACTTGTTAGCAGAATTGAGCTGTTGAATGACAAACGATGGGAAAATACGTATTGCTACGTGTTATAATGTGTTTCCTTTCCCTGAAACTTTTATTTGTTAAGTGAATAATGCTGTTGAATATCGCTTGAAGGAGCTACTGCCATCACCGCCACCGCCACCGCCACCACTGCTGCCACTGTGCACGACACTCTGTGTGTGCACAGAGAATGAGATAGAAGAAGAAACAATTGCTGCCAAAATGGCAAACACGCAAGTAACGCTTCACTGTGTGTTTGTTTTACATTTGACATTGATTTTATTGTTATCGTTGTGTTTGTTCTTGCCTTTTTCTGCTCCTTTAACTTTGCTAAGCTTATCCGCCCGATGAATGGCTTGATAAAATAATCGCAAGCGATTTGTTACATGTGAATCGAACGAAAAGGGTGCGAGCATTTCCTGCGATGATATCGTTTATTAGATAGATATTTCAAGCGAAGCCATACGAAGGCACACACACACCGAGCACAGTTGATGGCAGTGGGAAAAGAGCAGGAGTGTAGAGATAAAACCATTTACATTGAACATCTTGTTCGATAAATGAAGTTTGGACGTGTTAGTAATTCAATGAGTGATTAATGACAATGGATAAATGGTCGGTCATTGTTAACCGGGTCCACATTATATACACGTAAACCATATGTTGATTTACCCCATCAACGGAAACAATGCTGCATTCAATGGGATAAATTATACGTTTGAATATTATAATAGTAACATCATCAGGTTTTGAAGATAGTTTTAATGAAAAATGATGTACAGATCAAATCAATCATTAATTTCAAATGGATTTTCATCAACATTGACGATCTGAAAATTGATACAAAACTACAATGAAACAAAATCGAAATGAATCCAGATTCGAATGTTCATCCATTTTCAATGCGAAAAATATTGATTTTCAAGTGTCATGTTGTATTCCAATTTTGAGCTAAAATGCTCAAGCATGTGAATGTATTACGTATGTCTACAGCAACAATTCCCATGTCAATATTTCACTTGGTTTTGTCTTGATTTATTTATTCAACAATCCTAATTTCATTTCGGTTGAAAGATTCGTTTGCTATTGTTTTGGAATCGATGATTTCAATTAAAACCTCATCGAATTTAGTTTTGCGGTGTGCAAACGACTGTATTTTCGGAATTTGCTTCAATTATTTACACGGGAAAAGACGAAAATAATTGGTATACCGAGCAGGGCACTCATTCAGTCTCAAGAGATTTCGAATGGAATTGTGTTTCATGCCACAAATTTGAGTTAGAAATTACAATTTACAAGGTACGAGGTAAATACAACAAAGAAAATTGCTATTACTTTTGTTGAGTGTGTAACATTCACATATTTCACAAGATGCCAAAATAAATGAATGTGCAGAAAGCGTATAGCAGCAGCAGCAGCAGCAGGTTCGATGGTTTTGAAAGATGGCATCCCCAGAACAAAGGGAAAACTAGCTTGATATTCTATCAAAAGTGTGATTTTTTTCAAAAACTTCTTTTAATTGTTTGCAATTCTTCAATTGTTCTCGTGAAACTGAAGAAAAACAAATATTTTTGCTTCTTCAACATTTTCAATTTGCTTGTTTTTCATATTTTCACTCCGAAAAACAACTCTCAGTCTCGCCAAACTTATCCCTTTTTGGCCTGAAGCTGGCGACGTTTTTCTCAACCATGCATTCGACCGAAGAAGAGTAAAAATGTACCAACAAGCAGAATCCAAACTTACCGTCTTTCACGTCTTTGATCCAGTAATTTATCGATTTCGGCGATGCTTCAACATTGCACTCGATTGTAACATCTTTCTCAAACGGTGATCCAACGAGTTGATTTCGCACATTTATTACTGGATGAACTGCAGACGAGAGAGAAAGAGAGAAAAAAAGGAGTAAATTTCAACATTGTATAAAACTAATTTCACTTAATTAAAAGAACCATTTCCATCTACAATTTCGTAAGAAAAGATATAAGAGCTCGGATTTCTTCTTTTGAAACAGAATAACTCGAGTGTATTCTGTAAATTATAAGTAAACTTGTATTTTCGACAGCGAAATTACAGGTTCTGCAAATGAAAGAGGAACATCAAACTGATGCAAATTTCATCAGATGTGAAACAATTTACTTGCATCAAGCACCTTTGTATGCACTATATATTTATCTAGTTTAATCAAAGCTCGAACACAGCAGTGATGCTCGTTGCTGAATACTAAGAATGTGGTCCACTTCGTGTAATCTTCGGATTGAAGTGTGAAAAACTTTCAGTGAAGCTGTGAAGTTCACTGTTGGCTAGCGTCTAATTTTATCGGAAAACCCTTGAAAATGAAACTTTTCCAAGTTTATGCTACATATATTGAGATCAAATTCAAGAGCGGCAATTGTTTGGCATTCGTGCACTATGCAAAGTGCTGAAAATTACGCAGTGTGTTTGGTCTAACCACTTTTCACACAAAATTCCACCGGAAGCAAAATTTATGTGTGATTCAAAGGTAAGAAGTCAGTAGTCTCGTTAGTTGTGTTGTGTGTGGCTGTTTGGCTGGTGTGGGTTCGAACTGCGAGTTGGAAGCATGATCAAAACGCACACACACACACACACACCGAGTGCGGTAACTATTACACATGAGATTCGTTTGTGAACTTTGTTCGATTCGGTAACATTTCAACCCTGTTATTATTAGGCACATTATTACCGATGCACGATGGGTCGAAGTGTGTGCATGTTGTATTTATGTTGGATGGGTTCATAGTTCAATTGGGCGAATGCAACGGCACCAGCAGCAGCATGCATTCGCTTGGTATTAGACGTTGCTTGTAATTATCTATATGGTATGTGTAAAATAAAGGTGAACACTTTCACATGCCAGTTTGTTGAATTCTGTGCAAGTCTTGCCAGCCAACAAACGAGAGAACGAACGAACAAACGACCGGGTGAGCTTCATTTTGAGCACATTTTCTTCGCTCTTTGCCAAATTCCATTTTTCTAATGGAATGATTTCGTGTATGAAGCAAATCACCGATAAATATTCACGTATGCCAACACGCAAAATACACGTAACGTGTATTTGCTTTCGATTTAGATGCATTTTCCAACTCAACACACACACACACACACTCAAAGGGTGTACGGTGATGGTGAAGGGAGGACAGCAAGTGAGCATAAACACATTCACGCAACCAGACACTCATCATCGGCATCAAAATGCATGAATGCTATGCAATTATGGCATAGGGAAACTACACCACTAATCCGTATTGCTGTTCGCTCATTTCTTCTTTGCCGTACGGTGTTGTACTCAAAGTACCGACAGACCAACACACATACAGAGAGAGAGAGAGAGAGAGAGAAAGTGTGAGAGAAAGAATTCATCCTATATATTTCAGCAAACTCAATTTGTGATTGCAATGCATAGCGTCCATACACACACATATACATATTCACAATTCGTATGTGTCGTTTTGTGGGATTTTTTTCTATTTGAAAAATTGTACAGTTCAGCTTCATTCAAAATGGGTTATACCGCACGTGCATGACTAATGATTAAAGACCATGTGAATATTCCATACACTCTAACTAACCATTGCTGTTTCACTACTAATTTCAGCCACATTGTATCACTTCGCAGACCAACGCCTCTGTGTGCGTGCATTCCACTCGTAATTTGGCGCTTTCAACTCAGTTTCGACACAAGCGAGAGAAGGAGAGAGAGAGAGAGAACGAGCCCAGGCACTGGCATATCATTTTACTTGAAAAATCCAGTTGAGACCATTTTATAAACACACATCGAATGAGCCAAATGAATATTTGCCATGCGGTTGGCAACCAAATTGCACACGAGCTCTAACACTTGCACAACGACGACACTTTTTGTTAACTTCTCGTCTTCTCTCTCAAATCCTTCATCGAATCAGGCAATTAGTATTGATTTTGCCGTCACCGATAATTATTATGTTGCAAATGTAAAGTTGTGACATTTTTTTTCTGTTTGTTTCGACAATTCATGTGTTTTTCAAGAGAACAAAACGAACTCGCAATGAACTAGCCAATAATTTTGAGCAAAACATTCGTCGAATATATGATCTTGGCTTCTTTCGAAGTGCGAAGCACAGAAAATTTCGAAATGAGAGTGACTGTCAAGCGAAAAAGGTGAAAAGTGCAAATTAGGAACACGTTTATCCGTTTTGCGGTTGACTTCTTCTTGCACGAACATTTTATGATGAATTACGAGAATTATGGAAATTTCGATCACTTTATTGTTCGTGCACGTTTTAAGCACTCCACATTTCAAATACGCCGAATACGAATCCAGTGTGAATTGGAATGCGTTGTTGTTTTCTTTTCACTCTTTCGACCTGGGCCACAATGCTCACATGCTTTGGCTATGACATATGCCCAGAGTTCATGTTCACCGATTCACTATTCAGACTGGACGCTTCAACAAACAAAAGCCACATGACCAGAAAAACAGTAGCAGTACAAATGAACGGCGGTCGTGTTGAAAGGTGCACACAAAATGATGGATGGATAAACCATTTTACGAGCCAAAAATATGTCATGAATGTGGTCACGGTGGTGGTTGTCCGACTGCAAGTGGTTTTTTGACCAACCATTCACTCCACACGCACCATAATTCCGACATCAACACACCAACGGAAAAAAGCGCCACATACACACGCCATCAATCAGAAATCGATCATTTTTCTAATTAATTCAAAGCTGACCAATAATCATCGAATTAATTGGCGTCACCGGTTCGGAAGATACGGTGCGACGGTGATGTGGCTGCCCGTGATTAACTTTATGAAGCATTTCATCCGGTTCTTAATTCATGACCAATGTGTGGAAATGAGATTCATGGCGAGTTTTTCCACCGTTTTGCGGGGTGAAACGAAAAACGTCCTAAAAAACCCAAAAATGGTCCCATAAATTACGAAAATCATCCTAAATATCACAAAAATCGTCCTGGCAAAATAACAAAATCGATCTAAAAGACCCTAATTTCGTCCGAAAATTAATACAAAAAACATCATAAAAAACAGATTGTGTTTGTTACAGTATATTTTACTGAGTTGTTTCATTGCCATTGAAATATATAATTAAACATACAGTTACTCACAAAATTGTTCAATGTGTCCAAAACGCATATTTTCTGTATCGCATGGGGCAGATATGGCAATATTATCGTGTGATACTTGCTTACGTGCGTCTCATATTCATCATATTTCGTCAAAAGAGAAACATTCGGCTACATCTATTCGTAATGCTCAATTTTATGTTACAAAATATCGCTGATAACATTTGATGCTGTCGTTTTTACAATCTAAGGAATTCCCGTTCATTTCGTCAATTCCACAGTTCTCTGTTGAGTCACGCTTTAATCATTTCCTTCTTCAATTCAACAGCATCAAAATAAGAAACATTTTCGTTAGTTTTATCAGAAAATGATTTCATTTTAGTTATCAACAACAAACAATTTCGAAGAAAACAACCAAAATCATTTCCAATCAATTTTTTAAATTTTATACCAATCAAAATGATTAGATTTTGGAACTGTGGAATAGACGAAATGAACGGGAATTCCTTAGATTGTAAAAACGACAGCATCAAATGTTATCAGCGATATTTTTTAACATAAAATTGAGCATTACGAATAGATGTAGCCGAATGTTTCTTTTTTGACGAAATATGATGAATATGAGACGCACGTAAGCAAGTATCACACGATAATATCGCCATATCTGCCTCATGCGATATAGAAAATATGCGTTTTGGACACATTGAACAATTTTGTGAGTAACTGTATGTTTGATTATATATTTCAATGGGAATGAGCAACTCAGTAAAATATACTGTAACAAACACAATCTGTTTTTTATGATGTTTTTTGTAATATTTTTCGGACGAAATTAGGGTCTTTTAGGTCGATTTTTGTATTTTGTCAGGACGATTGTTGTGATATTTAGGATGATTTTCATAATTTATAGGACGATTTTT
>NW_022595272.1:3136175-3203675 GCF_009176505.1 Sitodiplosis mosellana | reverse complement strand
ATTTCGCTTCCTAAATAAATGATGACGCGTGTGCTATTCTAACTGCATCATATCCTTCGCCCCTTTTTCTATGCACTCACGACGAACTCTATAAACGGAATGCCGTTACGGTTATGCTGGTAATCTCTTTGCACTGACATGCTGACAGTGATAACAACGGTGAAGACAACCAGCAAGTGGAATAAATAAAATTTCGATGATTTCTTCCATTGTCAATGCGTAAGTATAAGTCTTGAAATCCACTTGTCTGCTGATACGAGCATATTGCATGAGAATAATTCGCAGTTCCATATGTTACTTGTGAATTAAGAATATGTTTTCAATGTTTTGTTCAATGCCATGAATCAATTCACCGCAAATGATTTAGAGTGTTCGATTTGAGCTCCCGCCGGAGGCCAGTACACAACCGACGAAGAGTTTGCATGCAGCTATAATTCTCGAGATAATGCGTTCAGGTGTTAAATGCTTTTTTTATACGGATAAATTGCCAGTGGCGACGAAAGTAACGCGGAAACAAACCCAAATTTATACAATTTAACCGGTTTGATGCAGCATTAAACGGTGGAATTCCATTAAGCTTTTGTCGTAAATCGCGGTACATATATTCTACCCGACGACGGACAATATGATTTATGAATTATCGTTTTTAATTTTATTTTCATTTTCCCCACATTCACTCACAATGTTCACACTTGTTCATTCGTCCGCACTCTGTGCACACAGCCACATTTCAATAAAACCATTTGGCAAAGCATACGCTGCGCGAACCGAAAATCTCCGGCTGTTATCCAATGGAATTAAAATAAAGCCGTACAAATTACTCATAATTTGCGCTTTATTTGCAACTCAACAATATTCATTGTTGTGTTAATATCATGAAGTGATTAAAAAGAGACTCTCTGCACGGCACAGCATTGCACAGTACAACGCTTTCAATGAACTAATAAAAGTTTAAAACACACAAAAACATCACGAAGTGTTACAATGGTTGTTGTACTTATGTGCGACGGGTTTTGCATCTTTGTCATTATGAATGCGAGTCAAGTATTCATTCAAAATTTTCACTTTGGAAACAGGTAAGACATCTCTTCGTTAAGTGGATTGACGCTTGGAAGAAAATAAGTGAAAACATTTGGGAAATAGTAACGGGTTTAACAAAGTCTGGTGTTTTTTTTACAACGCTTTTGATTTGAATGAAAATAATTTGCTTCAACAATTATTTAGAGGGAAAAATGCATTCAATTGACAATTTAGCCAATTGAAGACATGTATAGAACACAGTTCTACAAATGAATTTCGAATAATTGAGGCTGTGCGAATGAAAATGGCAATACAGGAATGAACATTCTGAACCGCATCAAGAAAAAAAAATCGCAAAAGTGAATCATTAGTTCTGAATACGCAAAAGTGAACATGCTGCCCATGTAAATTCATGTTTCACTTTTGCATATTCAGAACTCATGATTCATTTTTGCGAATTTTTTATTTCTTGATGCGTTTCAGAATGTTTATTCCTGTATTGCCATTTTCATTCTCACAGCCACAATTCTATGGAGGAAGAACGTGTTATTTTGAGTGAGAAAACAATCAAGAATGTGCAACCTTTTTCAAAATAATTACAACATTTTTTGTTATGCTTTTGATTCATGCCGCTCCAATAAATATAAAAATGATTGAAATAATTGTGGCTAAGGGGCTGGTATTCCCATTTGAATTGTGAGTTAAAAGTGCAAGAAAAAAAATGCATTTCAGATGAAAATATGCAAAATTATCGAATTATTATTGTTGATGCGAATTGCCGGCAGGTATTCTCGCTTCGTTTGGTTCATTGATAAAGTAAATAAAGTATTCAATTTTTGAACTTTCACATTATCAATACCAATATTTATTTATTATTCGTTATCAATGCCCAAACAACGCTGAATGACCAATGAATTATTGCAACGAGCCAAAAATGGGTTCAAACAATAAAAAACGCCGTTGCATGTTTGTTCAACGATTGAGTGAAACAAGCGAGCGAGAGAGAAAAAAGTATGATGGCGGTTAAATGAAGCAAAAGTCAATTAAAAATTTTTTTTTTTTCACAATACAATCGATTGCTGCATTTTTTTGCAGCCAAATTGTGTATGCTCAATGGCAGCGAACGGGAAAAAAATGAATAAATGCTGAAACATTACTCATTTTATTGACAGACAAATATCGATGCGACAATGCGTACGCTTGAATTGTGTTCGTGTGCACTTTCCATTTGACGATCAATTTGGTCATAGCACATTGCCACAGATGGTTCACCATATAGCAGCACGGATGTATCTTTATTTAAATATAGTGCCAATGAATAGAGTAAAGAATTGCTCCAAAAACCAATTAATGTCTGGCCACATTGTTTTGTTCGCTTTCAAAGTTCCAAAAATAAATTGAGAAATTGAGCGCTGTGCTGGTGGTTTTCTTTAAACATGTCATTTCATTAAAAAAAAACAATTTTCAGAATGCCATAAAACTGTGTGTGATGTCGGAGAATTATCACATTTTGTCGTCGTTAATAGTTCTGTACATTCTGGATTGAAAGCTTGTATTGTGCGTGGCGTGATATTCAATAAAATGTGTCGATGGGATAGTGTACACAGTAAGCCGCAGAATTCGTCCAAAAGCTGTTATCGACGAGAGTAACAAACGCATTAAATTTTATACACATATATGGACAATAGAAACCGTTTTCATTCGAGATTTCCTTCTCTCACAAACGAAATCACCACCGTATTCGTGTATGTACGAAATTGTAACGTGTTTTCAAATTAAAGCGAGGAAAATAAGTTTTTAGCGAAGATTCGGTGTGTCGGCTCGGTCGTCGCACAACTCGGAATAATTTATTATTCAACTTTTATCATTATCATCAATTTGACTGTCGCAAGTTGAGCAGCTGCATGCGCTTCAGTCGTGTTTCAAATAGTTTCAAAGTTTTCACTATGTTTCGGTTTTCAGTGAAATTAATTCTGAAATTAACTACGTTTGATAGCGTGTTTTCATTTGACAAATTGCATAATCTTTACACACAGACACACACACACACGGCAGTCGAGCTGTCGTCAGCATGTTTATGTTAGCAAAATGAAAAGTAACAGTGATAGCTGCTAAATACGAAAATTGCCTATTGTTAAGCGCTTACTGCTATTGTCGAAAATAAATGCTGATTTAACCAGACATATTGCTAATGCGATCAATATTTTACGCTTATTCTAATCAATCCCAAAAATAACAATTACTCGCTGATTTCACATCGGAGACTTTCTCAAGTACGTGGTGTTGAAATGCATCAATACCAAGGGGTGTTGTGATGAAGTCTTTCAGTAAAATATTGATCTACTTCACTTGTTCACTTTTTCGTTTTCCGTAACCGAAGGGATTTTTTTATTTGCAAGAAGATATTAAGTTAAATTAAATATCCATTGATCAATGACCATTCATTTTAAATTACATCATTATAAAATCATCGTAAACTTTTTCAATCTATTTTTTTTTTAAATATTGAACTTAAATGTTCCGTTGCCAAAACCTATTCCTGTCAAACGATATCAATCCCCTTGACTGAATGAATTAATTTTTGAAATGTTAAATCCACAATGGAACGAAATCGTCATCGGAATAGCTCGCTCGCGCGCACCATTCCAATTCCATAATTGCATGGCAATTTCAATGTAATTAAATTTGATTGTGATATGTGTGTTGATTGATTTTGCATACCTGACTTTTCATGGGATCCGTATTCAGTTGGCACATGTAACCGCCGCGATCATCTTCCGTCACTGATTTTATGTGCAAATTCCACGTATTCAAATCGGAGTGAGACACGGAGACGCGTGGATTGTGTGTGATGACATGCTCGTGAATTGCTTGAATTGCCTTGGTATCAGCCTTTACCCAACCCACCTGTGAAAATGTGAAACATTATAAATGGCAAGTATTTCAATTTTTAATCTATGTTTTCCAACGAGTGATGCAACTTTGATGCGAACATTACGGCAGGGAATATCAGATAGATTTGGTGTGGTTGAAGAGCGCAATCATCAGATTGAACGGTATTTTTGAGTTGCAACCACTATGTGTATACCAGGCGTTGAATACACTGATGTTACTGTATTCGTTATGGCTGTTTCTAGAAATAAATCACTACCTACTACAAAATGAATATTGGCATCGCTGCGCTGAGCAAATACGATGGGCTTTATTAAGACATTTAAGTCAATAGCAAGAATTGATGCACGTTTCAGATTGGAAGTTTCATTGAAACGTGAAGTAAGTGCATGACGTTGTCATGTTCATAAAAACAGGATTACTGCGGAAAATTGAAAAAACCTCAAACCTTCGTCGTAGCGTATCATATGATGTCTTTTGAATGCCGATTGAAAATGTTCGATTTTGAATTCTAGTGAAATTTTCTCGATTTATTTTGGAACTCACATAGATGCGTAGCTTTTTCGGAGAACATTATTAATGCAATACTAATGAATCATCATTGCCAAGTATTTCAATTGCTTCAATTGAATCATTACTGCTTAATTGGCTTATTGAAATGTTCGGAATTGATACAATTAAAATGAGCTGCAAATTGAAGAAACAAAAACTTATTGGAAACTGTGCATTTTGTTTCAAGTTTTCTTCATTTCGTCTGTTATTTTATTTTTTTCAATTTGAGTGCTCTCGAGACACGCCGAAACAATAAACATGGTGATGAATCGAGTGCTATTACCTTGTTGCCGTACCAGAAAATGTTCCATCCACCATTGATTTGATGTGAGTGTCACAAAACTATTTTTTTGATCTTCGTAAAAAATCTTATAACATTAACTTGAAATCGTCAACGATTTTAATTTCGATTCGAAGTGCACTTGATGAATTAAAATGGAGACGATTCGTTTGGCAGTGAGGTGAAGGCACTCAAATTTCGCTCGATGGTGATTTGCCAATGAAATTGATAACAAAAGCCATTTCAAGCGGTCTTTATTCTGTCGATGAAATAAGAACTTGAAATTGAAATAGATGAATTGATTGGCTGGTTGACTGGCTGGCGATGTCGATTCGGTCGTGCACGAAATGAAAAAAAGAAGCGAAAGACGAATTTGAGATGTCGCTTATTAAAAGGAAGAAAAAAACGTTGAATGAACAATGCTGAATGGTATCGAAACGAATGAACGGGCGATTTTCTATTTGTTTTGACGATTCAGACTTGTTGAGTGGACAACATCTCTTAACGTTTTGCAACTGGAAACTGCACGATGTCACGTCAAACGAGCGGCTCTTCGATCACAAAGCTTTGAATCTTCGATGGATAAAATGGGAAACGTGGCATTACAGAGCCAGCCAGCGAGCAAAGCCATTCATATTTCTATCGCAATGCGCCATTCAACATCAAATCGATCCGAACGAAGGGCAATCGGAATAGTTGATGACAAAAGAAATGCTACTATTCCAAAAAGTCAAATGCACGTTTGCCAAACGAATGCTCAATAATTATCGTCTCGACATTCCGAGAGAGAGAGAGAGAGAGAGAGAGAGAGAGAGAGAGGACGGACGAAAAACGAAATGGCAGTAAAATGATGACAAACATCTAAGGCACTTAAATGCAAAATAAAATCTGCTTCCTTGAAAGAAAACAGAAGGAAGAATGGATGACGATAGCGATGCAACGAAGTCGAATAAATAAATCTTGTTCGACCTTTGTAAAGTAAGCGCTCAATTTAGTTATCGAATGTATGCAAATTCAATATTATGTAAGAAAAATCGATTTAACGAACGAAACGGAAAAGATGCGAGCTAGAAAGCAAAATGCTGGTTATTTATAGGCAATCGAACCAATTTTGAAATCTTCCATTTTAATATTTTGCATTTTCCGATGAACGACAACAAAAGCATACATAATCACACACTTTGAAATGGAGCAACAACAAAATAGAAGACAAAACGAAACAAAACGACGAATACACAAATTCCTTTTATTTACAAAATATAAAAAAAAATAACAAGTCGCAATGGAAAAGCCATTGCTTAAGCCATTTCTGTCAAAATACGATTATTTAACATTAGAATGTACATTTTCAATTGTTACAAAGTATCTAGATATACTCTATGTACACACAGTTATAGCACTGCGAGGGTAGAGGCGAATGATACTTACTCGATATCCACCTAAATGACGTACGTGACAAGTGAACGTCGCATCTCTGCCAACGGCTACAGAAATATTTACAATGGGCTCGGCGAACTCGGGTTGAAAGCTGATGGCGACTGCAACGAAATCGAACACACACACATACATACATATAAATTCAAAAATAAGCGTGGCAATCGAGAAAACGAATTCTTCGACCAGCCACTGGCTTTTATTGCTGTACTGCAAACGAGAACGAAGAGATAGAGACGACAAGCGTTAAATGAATAAGAGATATTTCTAGTCAACTTGGCAAATTCCATTTTGAGCAATAAAATTTTCGTTGTCAATGTTGATCCATTTGACGGCTGGAATTCCAAATCGGATAAATTTGAAATGCTATTGTGGCATTAAGTGGTGCATTTTTGCAGGCGCTAGCTCAAATTGTAATTGACACTTGATCTAACACTTGATTATCCGTGCTTTTGTTTCGAGATGCCAACAAAAACACACACATACATAGTAGACAATATTCATGAGTCATTTTACCGTCACACGTCCCCAGTCCATCCATCTATGCATGAGCAAAGATGTTTCAAATATGCCCGACAAATCTACAGCATATTTTGATGACTGACCAAATCTCCCTTGAGGTTATTTCGAACCCCAAAAAATGACAATTCAATTATCCCGGTTCTTCTTTCAATCCATTTTGGGCCGACTTTAGGATGTAAATTTGTCACTCTTCACTGAAGAATGCAAGTTTTCAGAATTGAAATCAAAACATCGTTATTGAAAAGAATTCCAGCAAATCAAATTTCTCGCAATAATCTACAACAAAAATTCCGGTTTTTTTTTATATCCATTGAGTTTTTTTTCCCTAGAAAACCAACAACATATATGGAAAAACTCATCCCACACACTCAATCACTTTCCATTTCCAAGATAACAAAGAAATGTAACACCCAATTACAAGGGCACATGATTTGTTTTCGCTAATCGTGTACTTCAAAGTGCGGATAGAAAAGTTGATCCGGAGAAGAAGAAGACGATGGAAAAAAAAGTAGACAAAATGCGAGAGTCGCAATCTAATGGCAAATCTCAATGTGAATATCGAATCATCTGAAGAGTCATTAAAGTAATCAGTTATTGTCAATAGCGACAATCTTGAGCGCACTGAAGTCAAGTTCACTGAATCGTTTCTTTGATTCAGGGAATTATGTGTGCTTTAAAATCATGTGAACGAATCAACGGGTGCGACAAGGTAGTGCAAAGCAAGAACAACAACAACAAAAAAAACCATTCGATTCAGTGCTTTTTTCCTTCCCTCTCTCTCTCTCTCTCTCTCTCTCTCTCGTGCTGCCAGTTTGTACAAGAAGCACTCTTGACCCGTATCATGAATAAATTGTACACATATTATTTGTTTTTGAGTGTACATTTTCTTTCCAGTTGAAGGCACATGACACTATCCCTTCGCCATCACCACCACCGTTCCCATTCGTATTTCGTTTGGGAAATTCTCTTGAAAATGAGACATGGACGACAAACGACAATGGCAGTGGTGCAAACAAACAATCCCAAAGAAATGAAAATATATAAAACATGAACACTTATGAAATGGAACTGCACGACTAAAAACAGCCACAATCGCAGAAAGAACACAGTCAGGACAATGATTCACATTCGCATATAAATATTTTTTTTTCTTCTCTCTGTGTGTGTCTCTCTCTCTCTCTGCTTCGTTCGTTTGTTCGCTCGGTCGTTTGGTGAGTGTTGTATATATGCAGTAACTCACTTGCAAAATTCCCTATCCATTGCTTAAGTGCAACCGGTTATGTTTGACGCTCTTGTTATAGCCGAGTTTATCTTTCGAAGAATGTGACTCTTTCGAACTTTGGCTGCTGTTTGCCTCTACTGTTTTACTCTGGTTGGCAGTGGTGGTGACTGGCGCTGACAAAAACAACCGAATAATGCATCGCTTTTTTTCCCCCACTGTTGTAACTCTTATCTCTATAAATATTTAATATGATTTCTGAACTCAAGTTCAACCAGTGAAAATCCAACACGAATGGCGTGCGGTTCGAACCAAAACACACATACAGACGAGAGATGCTGCTAGAAGTGTGTGTGTGTGTGTGTGCAAACGAGAGCCAGGCGTCGACAACGGCAAAGAAATTGTTCGAGGAAGAGAAATGTAGCGAAGAAAATTTAATGAGATTTGTGAAGGTTTTTCGCGCTTTTGCCACAGGCTATCCGTGCGATTTATAGCTGCCAAAATTACCAAAAATGCAAAAACATTTTCGGAAAATCGTATCGCACTGTTAACTGCTGGGAATTGAATTAAAATGGCATTATTCTCATTGTCGTCTATAGTTTGAGAGCGCTGAGAAGCATGGCTAAGAGAGGATGAAGAAAAAAAAACATGCCGTCTGCAGCATCTTATCGTTCGATAGTGTGACGATGCATAAGGCAAAGGGCACAAAAAAGTGATGTGATAAATGTCACTTTGCATCGAATTTTATGCAGTCGTATGCTGTTGTACTACAGCACATTCAATATGAAATATTTTATGTCGCTCTGATTTCATCTGTAAATAGAATGAAAATTCAAAATGCGTGTGTTCATACCGTGGATAATAAAATCACATCACAATCCATAACTACTCTCGAACAACAGCACTAAAAAGGGAATTTTGTGCGAGCTTTAGGAGAAAAAGCGTTGGAATTCTGCTTTCTTTCTGCTGTTTGTTTGTGTGTCGAATTCTTTTTGGTGCGACAAGTAATGCATATTTGAAATGGATAGAAAAACAGTGGATGCTATAGAATATTCGGTGAATGCTAGCCAAGGGCATTGGATCCGTTTGCATTCGTTTTGCTGGGCATTCGGAACAATTCAAAAGAAAGAGCATCAAATAGATACAACTTTCTCGTGGCAAACGATGCAAAAAGTGCAAACAAACGAAGCCATTCCATCGAATATGTCCAAGAGAAAAGGGTGAGCCGGGGAGGCGGACGAGTGACTGAGAGCAATTCACAATGGCAAGTTATTATAATGAAAAACAATGCGGATTAAAGCCAAAGGAGCGCAAATATTTTCGGATGCATCCCATGATACGTAATCCGATGGAATAGAGCCCAGAATGACATTTGCATTTGCTTTCCAGATGGAATTGCCATAATAGACAAAGAAGCTAATGCGAATTCGTTTGGATTACTTAATTCTTATCTTTCATAATCGTAACGGACATTGGAGCAACACACAATCTTTAAATTGCATGTCGAGGCGAAAATCATAATAATTGTGCAATTTTGTGTTTTTTCTTTTGTCATCACACACACACACACACACACACACACACACACGCAGACACTCACACAAACTTAAAGCGACAGTTTGATACGCATTCTTATTTTTATCGTTTCTTCTTTTCTCGTTGCAATTCCGAAAGAAATCATTCGATTGCATTGGGAATTCTTGGGAAATTTGTTCGGGCATCATTTCGATGGTGTTGGGTTTTTATTCGTGTGTATTTTCTGCGAATATGATTATTGCCGTATATTTTGCCATTGTATCGTGTGCATAGTCAATTGCGCGCCGATGAATGTGTCACTATAGCTCTGTATTCCTTTTGTACTTGCGAATATTATGTGTTATGCACAACAATGATAATGCTTAGTCAGATATGCAACGGAATCACTTACAGCCACGCTATTCCTTTCGTCTACTTATTATTTTTATTTTTATTTCATTACTCCATTTCATCTCCGTTTCATTGTTACTGTTGATTTTTTTCCCTCATCGTCTTCTTCTTCTTCTATCGTTTTTGTTGCGCTGTTGTGATGTCGCTTTGGGATTGTTCACTCGATCGTGTACTTGAAGTGACGTAATCTCGACGAAAACATTGCCGAATTCACATGCACACACACACAACTCGAATGACATTCGTGTACGAAAAAAACTAACAACGGCAAGAAATGGCAAAGATTCAAATTGTTGCATTCGGCACATTTTCGCAAGACATCACGAAATATGATGCGAATTTTTTTTTTAGTTTGTGTTTTTGCTTGTAATGACCCTTATTATCACATACCAAAGAGGATTGCATACTTTTTCCCCTATCACATTATACGTTCCCATTCTTTCGACGGAAACTGTTGTTTTTTTGTCTCTCTCGGACTCGAATGTATAATAATCATGTTTTGCTGAGGATACTTTTAGCATCAGATTTATGATGATTTTTCAAGGATTTTCATTATGACTGTTGTTTTTGCATTAGTCGAATGACACTGGAGCGCGCTGTCACCGCCGCCGTCACCACCACCATCACTAAAACCTCAAGATTGTGATTCGTCCAAAAACAGCACATTATGCATTGTCCGATAGTAGCTCTAAATCCATTCACAGTGCAAAATAATACAAAAATTTGACGAACAAAAACATCAAAATAACATAATCGCATTGTATGGAGATGCAAAGCCCTCTCTACTTCCGTCCTCTTGTTCACTTCATATTTTCGCTACAATCCCGACCAAACTATTTATACATCTGGTATTTTGTGAGTGTGTGTTGGACACAAATGAAGAGACCGACCGAGAGTACATCACCAGAGCAGAGAGAAAAAAAAATCAACAACAGCAAAAGAAACCCAGCACAACACAACACCAAACCAAACCTCAACGTTTCGCTTTTGTTTGCTATACAAATAATGGATAATGATTTCTGCAGACAACTAACAAATAGACAGAGAGAGAGCAAGCGAGAGTGAGTGAGAAAGCAGAATCAAGAGACGACAAAAGAAGAGAGAATAAGTTGACATGACACAAACGAAGAACGAAAGAAGAAGAAAAAAAAATACAGTTGAAATGAAATTCAGTGGCAAATATGGCAAAAATTTGCAAATAGAAAATGGTAGTTTTTTGAACTTTTGATGATGAATAAATTGGATGGATGCTGTCGCATATAATACTCATTCGACGAACGAGCCATTTTCTCGAGGTTTGCAGAAATCTCTTCATGGATTCGGTTTGGTGCATTTTACGAGCATTTCAACTATTTTCTTTTTTCTCTCTCTCTCTCTCGTTTCTTTTGCGTTTATCACTCGGTGTGCCATTTCCACACACACATATACTCCTGTTTTATTCGCCTCTGTTTGCATTTATTTTGCCTGTGCGTAGTGTGCATTATACAGGGAATTTTCTAAATACTCATACTCTCTTTTTCTCTCTCTTAATCTCCCATTGCGTGTTTACTTCGTGTAAAATTGTTGTTCTTCATTTTTCAATCCAAAAACAAAAAAATATGCGATGTTTAACTGCACCAGCTCGATGGCTATTAAGTGGAATGGCTGTGTGTGTGTGTGTGTCACTTTGGGGCGACTTTTCTCTTTATATCGCTTTGAGATCTCAATGTGAATGAAACCCATTCATGATGCAATTAAAGCAATTAAGATTGCCTTCAATTTTCAATCAGCCAAACCGACAAAAACTGAAATTCGATTTATTTCAGCAGCAATATCTGCTGATGATGGGGCGACTATTTTTATGCGCATTTGTTTGCTGTAATTAACACGAGAGGAATCGTTTAAGCATCATCGTGTATGGGGCGAATATCAGCAACGCAAATAGTATAGTGCACAGCGTCATGGAGTGAGTGAACGCCAAACAGCCAGACATAATCAAATGTCCGACGTCGCAGCCATTGAAAATCATATCTTACAAAACTTGTTTTTATTTACTAAATATTATTAGCACTAAATAAACTCCATCTTCTTACAGCTAATGACATTGACTCGATTTTCGTTACGTTTTATCTGCCTTGAACGACTGCATTTTTACCTCGCCTGCATTGCGATGGTTTGTTGTGCCGGTCGGATTTAGTGATCACGGGGATTTTTTTCCAACCAAATACCGAACAAACGCAAAGGAATGCCGTAAAATAACCGTTTATGCTCCGAATCTTGCACTTTATGTTAATATTCACATGGGTTGTGCTTGCTGCATACAATTTTCACGGCAATTGCGCTTCGTTGAAAGTTTTTGCCTCGTTCCGAGCAGCCAAACCAATAGAATGTTCGTTAAAGAATGCCATTTAACAACTAAATCTGGATATAAAATGCAGAAACCTTAAAATTGAAGGCATGCAAACGGACTCTTTATGCAATGTCAGTTTTAAAGAGAATTCAACATTTACTCCTTACTCATTGCACTGGGTAACGACAAAATTCTAATAATTGCACAAATTGCTTTCACTTCAATCGCAGCTTCAGTATCTAATTTTTATGTGAATCGCCTGTTTGCGTTGCCACGAATGCGAATCGCAGTTGAAGATAAATTCCAGCAAAATGATGATGAAATGTGGCACACAAAAAGTGAATTGTTTATCCCACACAAAAACTATGACGTGGAAAAAATAATAATTAAAAAGAAAGCATGCTTCTGAATTCGATGGTTTACAAAACAAAAAGTTAAATATCATAATTAAAAAGACACATAAGCCGAGCGACCGAACAGCCAACGAGGAAGAAGCACAAATATTGTCATTTGTGGCAAGTGCTTAAATAGTGGAAAATGTGGCTTTGGTCTTTGGACTCAATTACAACAAGAGTCGTGTGGCAAAAATTGCAGTTCTCGGTGATTTTTTGTTCCGTTTTTGGTTCGTTTTGTCCGTTTTTGGTTTGCTGGCATCTCAGACATAATATTTTTCTTGGTCTCGTCGGCTTTTAAGCAGCTCCAACAGCAACGAGGTAGAAAAATTCCAACGACATGCGGAAGCAAGTGAACGTTGCGTTCGTCGTCAATTTAACGCAAAAATAAAATAAAATACTTTTTATATCCCGTGCTCACGCGAAAAAAGCAAGAACGACTTTGCACACCCCGACACACACAAAACAATGAGGATGCTAGAAAACGAATGAAATCCGCTGTGAAAATGGTTATATATGAGTTTGTTGAAATAAAAATTTTCGAAATAAGAAGAGAAAAGCCAAAAGAAAATGCGCACGCGAGCAAGTGCGAGCTGATGAAAATAGAACCAAACGACGTTATGAGAATGAGACAAAGAGCGAGCGTGTGTTAGCGAGAGCGAGAGAGAGAGAGAGAGAGAGAATGAGAATGAGAATGGGAGAGTGAAAAAAAGGGTCGAATGCTAAAAAACTCACGCTCCGGTCCCCAAGTTCACACTATAAACCATTAAGAAATACAATGCTATAAAAGCTCCAGCGACACATTCGTCTATTTCATTGCACTAAGTACATGTGTGGTGCGAACGAGCGACGAGAGCGAACGCAGAGCCACACAGACAGAGACATAAAGCGAGACGGTGTGAGGGAATGTGCAGATCGAGTTATTACACGCCGTGTATCCGGTATACTTGGCATCGTACATCTATTACGACTTTATTTGATAATAAATTACATTGCGAATCTGTATCGCATTCTCTCTTGTTTGCCAGTTTCGATTCCACCGCAATACAAACCAAAACTGAGAGCACAACTCTCGTGCTCGCACCACAACCACCACACCACCACTAGCAGTCAGATAAGCGAGTGACAGACCAATATCGCTGTGTCTCGTTTTCATACATATTTTTTTCGTCTCTTGTATTCGCATAAACTGCAATATGCTTTTGGTTTTGGTGCTTTGTTACGTTTTGTTATTTCAATGGACTAATGGAGAGAAAGAGTAAAACAGAAGAAAAGAGAGCAAAGCTTGACACTGCCACTGCTACTGCATACGTACGAGAATGCAACGCGACTCATAAAAATTTGCGCCCGAAAAAGTTTTATTATTATTAAATATTTGCGTTTTTTCCTCTCTCTCCTTTAAACTCTAATGGTTTTTCAACTTTTATTCTGTGTCGGATTCCATTTTATTCGCGACGGTTTTGTTCTGGCTATAGAATCATTGCATTCTTTTAAATGAAATTAGGAAGTGGGTTTTGGTTTTATGTGATTTGAAAATACGCGCTCCATTAGCTGCGCCGTGCACTTTGTTTGTATTTCAATACTGTAGCAAACATAAAATCAACTTCGAAAATGGACATTTATGGGCTGTGCCACAGCAATAAAATACACTAAACATAGGATTCCAGTTTTCGATAGAGCCAATTTGTTCACATGAAATTCAATCCGTTCTGCGCTAATTTACTGAAAATGGTTTAGAAAATAACAGTTAACAATTAATTTGTCTCGTGGAATGGTGTTACAAATAAAATTGATCACTTGGTTCAAAACCAACGCTCTAATTTATTTTCTCGTGTGACTATTTTTGCCCATAAATTGGCTCATCATTGCAGCGCCACCACGATTGAAACAAATTGAAATTGTTTTCATGCCCCAGAAATCCACTGGTTGAATGGGCCATTTAAAATTACATTTGTTCGTTAAGTTCGTTTCGAAGGCGAGAGGAAGGGAGAATCAGTTATTTTGGTAACAAGACTATCGTTTACGGGTTGAAATTTTTAAAATTTTTCACAACTCACTATTCCAATTTTGGTAAATTGAATTATTGAAGAGCATTTGAAGTGCTTCAATCTTTTGAATATTACATGAATGCTTTTTAGGAGTTGCAACGTTTTGAGAGAGAGAATACATAAATTGCAATTTCATTTCCAATGGATCAATGTCATGTTGCCGGTGAACGGAAAATGAATCGCTTTATTGTCAATGCATTATTGCGACACGCTGGATTTAGGAAGAATCTGATTTAAACTGTACTCAGCTTGTTTCTTCATTGCGGTCGATTTAAACGGGAGAAGTGCATGAAATCAATAAATGATTTTAAATGCAAATTGACTTTTCACTTTTGAAATGACTCTCCGCTCGATGTTCCACTTAATATCAATTCTTTCATTAGGACGAAAAGTGGCGGCGAAATAGCAAATTCATCGCTCGTAATGATGATTCGATTGCAAGCTAAACCAGAAAACGGAATACAGACAGAGAACAATGGACAGAAAGAGAGAGGGAGAAAATGTGCAAGTTTTTTTGAAGTAACGAGAATTGTTTGTGCATTAATCATAAAAGAATGACTAATTTTCCGCTCGTTACCATTTGATTCGAGAAGCGTTGCAAAAATGGCATCGTTTACAAATAAACACTTCTTTTCCATTGTGAGTCCGGGCACAGAACCGAACTCTCTGCCAGAATGGATGAATAAATAAAATGAGGAATCAAATAAGTCGATAAATGTTGGCTTAAAGTTGGAAATGCTGTTCGGCAAACAAATGGACTGTGAACAACTACAATCAAGTGCTTTATTTTTTTTTTGTACATTTTCTTTTCTTCACTTTTTCAATTCGTCGTAAGCGTCTGCTGTGTTTTTCTGCTGTTGTTTTTTTGTTGTTGTCGGTGGGTTTGTTGGCTTGTGTGCCGCACAATGTGTTGCTCTGGAAAATGCGGAAACTCTTTGCCGATGTTCACATGCTCGATTGTGCTGATTCAATTGCTCTTTTGTTTCGCCTCGTGAAACGAATGTCGGATTTGTTCGCTTGTTCCTTTTTTTCATACATATATGAAATGCCGCAGACGGAATGCAATGCGAATCATATATGAAAGCCCAATGGAAAAGCTGGCTCTCGAGGCGCGATGCAAACAAAACGGCGAACAAAAAACTCGACGAAAAGAAGCTTTCCGTGCAAACAATGCTCTACTCTGAATGGTAGCCGGGAAAAAAGGATTAGAATGGGAAAAATATCCATGAGACGAAAACGTTAAAAAAAATGAAGAATCAAAACGATATCACGATACCAAAACACCGAGAAGAGAGGAGTGGAATTACACACGACAAACACTCACGTCGCGAACACCTGCTAAACTTTCACTTTACGCGTGAGTTTTTCCGTCTGCGACGTACGGCTTTGTGCTGCAAGCACACATTTAATATTGCTAATGTCGGCATCATCAGCCGATTTATTTGCAGTGACTCAGTGTGGAAGAACACGGTCTGCTACCGATTCCAGAACAACAACAACAAGAAGAACAACCCACTAAAATCTAGAACAAATATTCGTCGCCCGAAAACTAGTGCGTCGAGTACGTTGGAACTGAAGGGAAAAATTAATCTGAATGCGAGAGCTACAGCCAGTCAGTTTAATGAAAATTTCGGCGAGAGCCGAGTAGTTAAACGGCAAATGCAGTGGTAAACATCGGTTGACGACGAGAAAAAAACGTCGGACGAACGGCACAAATTCAAAAGACAAGTATGAAGGAAGAACAAACGAGAGAAGAAGAAAAAAAAAGACAAATGAATTTCGGAATCTGATTCATTAGCATTTAGGACGTAAACAGACGGGGAATGTTGTGCCGTCGGTGAAAGTCGATGAAGAACTTATGTTCGTGTCGTTCTTGTTTTCGTTTTTTTTTTGTCTTTTGCACCACTGCGCTTGGTCGCTGTCGTCGCTGTCGTCGCTTGTTGGCGGTGCCGTGAATATTCGTCTATTATATTAGATCGATGCAGCAGCAACCTATCGAAGCAATTATGCTTTCTCTAGCAGATTTTTGTTATCACTCGCGTCCAACAGCCAAATGGTTTGCCGTCATGCTTTTTTTTTCTTTCTCTGTGTTTGGTGCTCTGTTTCTCTCTGTCGGTTTGTCGTTGGTGGTCGGTCGTATTGCACAAATTCACGCGCTTTTGAGTTAAAACTGTGCCAAAAACACAGCAACACCGATCTAGAAACGTCAAAAGCAGCAGCACAACCCAAGCACAGCACACACACACACAATTACCAACAATAGTAGTGTTGGAAATAGCACAAACTTTTCAACACATTATTTTCTCTTTTACATGCGATTCCCGTACCGTTGACATGAAATAAGAGACACCAGGTGCAAGTAATAAATTTAAAAATTTACACGTTTTGGGCGGACGAAATTATGGAATTTAAATGCTTTTAAACAATACATATTATATATTATACAAAACATCGCATGATTATGGCTGGCAAAATGTTAAGCAGTCTTCCGCTCTGTCTCTCTTTATCTATCTAAATCAGTGCTTCTACTACGGAGATTAAATTATGATTTCGTCATTCTTCAGAATTTTTCGTTCGTTGACTTTGCCGCTAATGAATTATTTGGCTGTTCAACGGTCGAAGACCGGTTCTTAATATCGGAAAAAAATATGACGCACTGAACACACCGATAAAACTCATTAAACTGCGACGCATAAAGACAAATCGATACGCTTTTTTCCACCTTTGTACCAGAGGCCATATTTTATTTATAATCGCTTTATGGTTGCAATACATAAATCTACCTTTCAACCGGTATTTTTACGCGGTTTTCGACGATATTTCGTACACCATAGTAATCGGAGATGCAGACCCATTCAATTTCCGAGAAATGCAATCGCAAAAGATCAATAGAAGTAATATTCATTACTTTTCTCCCATCTCAATATCAGCATGTCAATATTTGAATTGACTTAATTTGAAAGGCGAATGTTGTCACTTTTTGTGAATTATGTTGCAAGTTTCATTTTTCCGACGGGTTTAGTTTTGAAAAAAAAAGATCCTACCATAGGAGCATGGTTTTCATGGAATTGTGTCAAATGTAATTTTAAGCACTCAGTTTTACTTCAATATGGTCAATACTTCATATATGGTCAATTTCACGGTTGAAATAAAAGTTACTCTTTGGAAATAAAAAAAACTGTAGATTTTAATGAAGATCAAATCAGTTTGCGGTGGAACATGTCAACAAAAATGCGCAGTTTTTTATCATACACTAAAAATAGAATGCGGTTACCCGAACCGAAATTCAATTAATGTTTTTCATTCAAAATTGATTCTAAACCGCGTTCGACTCATTTGGAATTTCGCTTTATTGAAATTTTCAAACCAGCTAATTTTAGATTAAACTTGGCACCGATTCTACGCTGCCAAATGTAATAACTCGGGAGAAAAAAACGCCGATTGATTTGGTTTAATTTGATTAACCGGATTAATCTGACTGAATTGAACATTTGATCTCACTCTATCCATTATCCGCACAAAAAAACGTACATACCACGAAATGAGCGTAGTATTTTTTTTTCTGTATACGAAACGTACAATTTTGCGTCGAACATTTAAATGTGGAAAATTTAATTAAAAAATGGTGCAACGGAATTGATTGAATTTCATCAAACGCGTTCAAAAATCAAAAGGAACCACAAATTGTTTATTGGAATTTACGCACTTTTGACTGTACACCATTCAGTTAATCGAAATGAATTTTAAATCATGTTTTTGCGGTTCGATAGCGACAAACGCATTTTAATGCATAAAATGTAATATAAAACGAGTGGAAAAAGAGGAATGGATCGCAAAAAAAAAATCGGTTCAATTGAATTCAATCGTTCAGAAGGGAATAAAGTAGTTGACTGGAAAACAAATCTCGATAAAGTTTTCTTCATGCTTAAAAGGAGCTGCTGCTATTGCAGACCATTTTCTATCTCAGTTCAAAATTTGCAACAAACACACGCAATTAGATCAGAAGCCACAAACTTACATTTCACTAACGAAAAGCCAACAAAAAACTGCAGGAACATTTTTATTAGCAAAAGCTGGTTAAAACTTTGCAAATACTTCATATCTTTTTTTTCTCTTTTTTTTTTTCTATTTCACAAATGAACAAAATCACTGTTTTCAAAACGAGATTCAATCACATAATTTTGATTTTCTTGCGAGTTGAGAAAAAACTTGAAAATTTTCACCATAAAATATTTTAAATTTTTTTTATTTAATTTTCACATGAAAAAATTGCACTAAATTTTTTCGCAATTGATCATTCGTTGAAACGAAAGAAAAAAAATCACTGACTGCAAAACCGACAGCCGTTAATCGTTGAGAAAAATTAGAGAGAGAGAGAGACAGTGAGTCCGTTATGCGAATTCAGGCAGTTTCGAAAAATTCCATCCAAATATCAGCACGATCCGTGATAAACTGATGAAAACTTAAAACTGCAACGATGGAATATTTGTGAGTATCCTAGCTTGGGATGTTTCGGTGTGAACGGGAGACGTACGTTTGTACAAACGTTTGTGTGTGCATGGAACTGGTGCGGTTTGGTTCATGTGAGGAATCCAGAGGATTCAAACACACAACGGACGAATGTAGTGAATGTTTTTTTTTTAGATGCGATACGCTAGACAATGAACAACAACTGAAAAGTATATTACAGTTGCTGAGCCACCGCATCGAAGCACCGACTGGCGAATGCACATATTTCTCCTTCGAATCTTTTGTGCGACGACGACACACACAGAGTGTGAGTGAATGAGCGTGTTTTTCTACTGCTGCTGCTGCTGCTATTGTTGTTGTTGTTGTTGTGGCGCTTCAAAATAAACAGCGAATTTTCATTTGATTCGCATCACAGAGTCGTACGATTGGTTGAAATGCTGTATTATATTGAGCTACTGCAAATAAACCGTCCACATCGAATTGGCATGATGGAGCAGTGTATGGATGGCATCTAAACGGAAAGCCACATAAGAGCAAGTCGCAACTGATGCGCAAACTGTTCAAAAGCATGTGCTTCGGCTGTTTATGTTGGATCACACCAGAAGAAATCATCATCATCATCGTGGGGCAAACGGTGCTGTGCTGCTGTTGCAGCCGTCATCACTGCTGTAGGGGCAACAACGCCGAGCTACAGGAGAATTTGAATGTTTTGATTTTTGGAACGCAGTCGCATTCGTTCGCAAACACAATCCGATGCCGAAAAAGCACGTGGCCCAAAGTCGCATACATGCAACCGCTGCTATTTCATGCATTATTTATTAAGTCGGCATTTTCGTGGAAAATATGTTTGCCTTCTAAATATTTGTAATGAGATTATCGAGCGCAATGTTGTGGAATTTTACAATTTTTATTTCGCTCAAACCGAATTTTTGAAGCATATTAATTTCATTTTTTTTTTCAACAGTTTACAATTTTTCGTCCACAAAGTAAACAATAAAATCCAAAATTACCTGAAAATGTATATATGGATATATATATATATATGCAAAAAAAAACGATTGGATGAAAGTCGAAAGACCAATGGAAACCATGAAATCGATAGCAATGTGCGGTCATTGTTTTTTTTATAGTGCGAAAAGTTTTGGATTATGAGCTCGAGGACCGCTAAAACAGGAATACAAAAAAACTGGCAGCAAAAGCAATGAAACCGACTACAAATGCCACTTGTGTACGATCGATATAAAAAAAAACTGAAAGTAGGAAAGTAAGTCACCATCCCCATTTGTAGTAGTGAGCAAACGATGCTTTACAACGAGATTCGATGTGTTTGTATTGCACAATGCAGCGGCAAAAAAATGCGAATTATGAACAGAGAACATGAAACAGTTCTTCGCTTTTTTTCGGTTGTTGTTGAATCGCATTTGATCGTGGAAAACGTATGCTATTCATGGCAAAGCACTGCTTGCATTTCATCAACAATGCGCGTATCGAGCCAAAACATACGTGCATATGAATGAACGACCACTCGCACTTGGTGCTGTCGGTTGCGTTCAAGGAAACAGGCAAAGCAATGGAATTAATATTATGGAAACGAAGCGAAGTGAAATAACGCTACCGAGCTGGCTTTTTCCATCGTCCGAAAAAAAAGTGGATGACGAAAACTGTGAACCGAAAGCGAATAAAGTAAAAAATGGAGGGAAAACTCACGGAAAAAAACACAACGATATACAAAAAAAAAATACTACACAACAAGTCTTCTTTAGCCATTAAGCAGATTATACGGCTGGAGATATGAATGGATGGCTCTGTAGACGAAAAAAAAACAACAACCATAAACAAAAATATTTAGAAAATAATGGCGAAAACTTTTCTCAACTGCATCGGTTCGGCAATGTATACGATTGATGAATGGGTGTACCACGAATGGGACGATTAGATCGATTTAAAGCCGAGAAATTATATACGATTCGCAGAACTTTGCATATGGATTAGTGAGCTGCGAATGGGTATTGATTCGTCCGGGCATGGTATTGATAGAGAGAGACATAGAGAGAGTTAGTTTAAATCAATGGCAATGATTGTTATCAAAATTCATTGAAATATTACGACAGGCTTGTTGCCTGAGAAAGAGATATATGTTAAATGCATCAAAGTTGAGTGCAACAGCAGCCGTAGCAGCATAACTAGCAGAGGAAACATCTAGTTTATCCATCCCTTGAAAAAAAAAAAACATGAACAAACTCAAGTGCACAGTACGTTACCGTTAACAGCGGCTCCTGTTCACACAGACGCGTGAACAGCACTTGAGCGAAGACACAGTCAGTTTGGAGAGAGTGGAAAAAAGTAGCTGCAACTGGAGTGGAACGAAAAAAAAAACTACACCAAAAATATAATTTGTTGGAGAGTGGCCGGTTGCAGTAACGGCAATCACTCACTGCTGTTCAACAAAGTTCGGCGAGCACATAAGCACACATACACACACCGGTGTGTACAAGGTCGACGTTTGCTGTTTAAAGGCGAGCAAAAAGCGAATGAGAGCAAAGGAGTTGGGAGGGAGGGAATAAAACAAAGAACCATGCAGTAGATCAAGTGCTATCAGTGTCCGCGGGATGGGTGAAAACACTGAGTCGAGTACTTTTCCAACTAGAACCAGCACCACCAGCAGTGGCGATCAGAACGGAAAAATAGAACGGAAATAACACCACACACACACACACACATCGAGCAAAAAAAAAACAACACAACTCAACCAAATGGGAAAGAATGCGCTTCAGTTTATGGGATAATAGACTTCCATATAATACACTTAAACTTATGCTCATATATTTTGTATAATACACTCGACAATATTAAATTGGATGAAGTGCATTAAAGTTATTATAACAGTTAGACGATGTGTTTTCAAATGCGATGCTACAGTAGCCAGTGACGATGAGCACGACGAGGATGATATGTTCGAGTTAGGCGTGATGCAGAGACGAATCGAGGTCTCGTTTTGGTCATTCAAACAAAGTTCATGATAGACGATAAACGAGATACGACACATAGACAAACACAAAAACACACACACACACACAAACACCCTCATTGCCGGCCAAAAACTTCGCTCTGGCATCGTAAGTTTGCAACATTTGCCTAATGGTTTTTGAAATGATTGCAACTAATGTATGCCTCCCTGAAATAATGAATACTTGATTTTGATTACATATGTGGCGGTGGTGGCTGGTGGTGCCGCTGCTACTGCATGCGGGACATTGGCCAAATGTGTTGTTGATTTTATACATTTCGTAAGAGTAGTCATGAATTCGAGTATAAATCGTGTTTATTTGATCGGTCAGCATCGGTCAACAATTGCAATAGATTTGAAGGATGTTTGGCACTCTTGCAAGTGCCGACCCGCACGTATGCGTAATAATATAAAGTGAGTGGCCATGCGTCGGCAATTTCCATTTTATTTGTCAACATCAATCATCAAACTTTATTTGCTACAATCCAAATGTATTTGCTCAAGAGTATTAAATCAGTTCGTGGTCAAAAGCCATCCAAATGCATTGTCATCATCAACAACATCATTTTATTGCTAACATTATGCGTTTCCAATCGATAAACTGGTGATTTACTTTCAACACTTCATTTTCTCGATTGTTTTTATCTTCATTAAATTTACAGTGGCATTCAACGCACGACACTCGAACCGAAAAAGAGATGACGAAGCGGATGGAAATGTAAGGCTAACACATAAGTTCACAATATTTATTCGTTTGCATCGACTTCTCTGAAATGCACAGCCACCCAACCACTCGAAAGCGATGCATTTTGCCAAATTGTTGAAAACTACTATATTTTCCCGGAGAGTCGAGCAAAAGCATCTCACAACCGCACGATAATAGTTGCGGACAAAAAAGGAAGATACATGCATAAATTCTGTTATTAAGTACTTTTCCTGTGCAAAATGCACACATCCAAATGTGATAATAATGTTTCGCCTTGAACGGAATACCATCATAATTTCTCTCCGAAAAACTTTGCCAATTGCAAACTTTCAGCGAAATCTTTGTCAACCACAATTGTACATGTTTAATGTTATTGATTCTTTTACTTTTTTGCTTGAACACTCTCTTTCTATCTCTCTCTCTCTCTCTCTCTCTCTCTCTGTTTCTCTGTGTGAGTGCACATTTTCACTCGTCGAATAATAATATCCCGATGCCGAGGACACATACGAAAAAAAAAGAATGATACGACGAAGCATGCTGATGAAGCACGAATGCATCGAAATTCACTTATTGCAGATACATTTCCACACTCAATGCATAGCCAATACAGCGGCTGCTGACGATCCAACGCAAAAGAAATACAAATTTATTTCATAACTATTCCAATTTTTGGGTGTTATGTTAATAAATCAAAACCAAGTACCACTTAAAGTGTGCGAAAAGAATAAGCATGCTCACAAACCGTAATTAGCTCGGTCAGAAGCAGCAAATAAGAAATGAGTAAAACCAATTTTGCAACGAAACAGCAGCCAACGACAGCGACAGCGACAGTGGCAACTGCAATGCCAGAGAAAAAAGATGACGGAGAAATAAAAATGGTACTAAATTGAGAGACATCAGGAAGCATTAAATGATAGGAGGAAGCAAGCGAGGCAAAGTGCTTGCTCATTCGTGCAGCCACTCTTCCGTCCATAATTAAATTGAAATTTTAACGGCAACGAGCACACACACACCACCAAGACGACGTACGTTTTCGATTATTTAACTTTGTTTGAATCATTTCTCTGTTTCTCTTTCTGTCGCCTCAACCGCCTGTTAATAGATTGCATACTAACTGCATGAAACAGTCACTATCTTCGCACGCTCCCTCTGCCATTGCCACAGCTCTCTTCCTTTCGCTGTCTCCAATGCACTCGGTTGACTCTTTCCTCATCGTTGGCTTTTTTTTTCCCATCGTCCCCCTTTGCGTTTTCGCAAACCTATTACATTCAATTTGGTTTATTTGCTATTTTGTTGCCGTTCAACTGCCCCAACTATTTTTATAGCTTTATAGTGAAGGCTGTAAATTTTCTGCGAAATAAGTTTTGTGTTACGTGCCGTACGATTGGGCAAAACGAAAATAAGTTTAGACATTTTATAATGTGGATACAATCGCAGCTCGCGAACGATACATGCCAACGGGAGTGAACGAATGAACGAATCAAAAAAGGAAAAAAGAGAATTCTCTTGCTCTACTCTCTCGCGCTCTTGCGAAATTTTCTCGCTTGCTTTCAATTCTTAAATGTTCGTTTACAATGCATTATACTTCGTCTCATTGAGAAAAGCTGAATGTTGCAAATGCCTTCGTACACTCTCGCTCGTGTTGCTGCGAAAGTGTCCACCAGACGGAACACAATGCTATAAAATTATTATTTATCTTCGTATTTGTTTCATTCCATCACACCACCCTTCACTCTCAATTCCAACGATGCTTGGCTTACTTTTTTTCGCCGCCTCCCTCCCTTCCCAAGCACGTTCACCATTGTTGTTGCTTTTCATTTGTTTCAAAGTCGCACTTGTATTTTATTTACGAAACAATACATCAAAACTCCATTAGGACTATAGTGTAGTTGTTCACATACGCTCGTTTCAAATGTTACGAAGTAGTTTTATGTTTGCCACACTGTACTTTGCCATACAACTTTATCGTATTCGGTGTCAACAACAACGCCAAACAACGGAAAACCTGCATGAAGAAAATTCCTCTTCTCGCACAGGAACAACGCTTGATGATTTCACAATTTTATAATTTTGCATTTCTGCCGCATCATTCTCATTAAATTTCATAAATACGTGCAGAAAGTTAACACACTTTTTCGCACTGCTAGCAATTCAATCAATGAATTTCTATGGAGAAAGTGTGATTTTGGGCCAACCAATTCAGAAGGGATGACATTTTATTCGATGGGTGTTTTTTCGCTCTTAACGAAAGAAGGTTTTATACTTTAGAATAGTTGGAATTAAATTTGTTTTGATTATGGTCCTTATGAACTGCCTTCAATTTTTGTAAGTCATTAAAAAATTCGGCACTTCATCAAACCCTGAAGTTTCATTCGGTTACTGTTTTTGTGAAACAAAAAAGCAATAAAAAAAAACACCATTCGACACCACTTAATCATTTGATTTCCTAGGAAGGTCAACTATTTCATAACAATAATTTATGTGATGTCCGTTACACTTAGTCAAATGGTACATAAAATATATTTTGCCATTGAGATGAATTTCGAATGCAATAAAGTTTCACTTTCGGAAAATGTGGACATAATCGTCATCGATTATGGTGTATTACATAGAATTTATTGTTTGCACAAAGTCAAAAAAATCATAGAATCACTTGAGAAAACATAAAAAAAACATGCACTATAGTTCGCATACAATGAAATATGAGTGACGCAGGGCAATCAATTTTCAATAAAAATGAAAATCCCTTCTAATCGATGGAACACCCATCGATGTTTGTCGACAATGCGAGGGATGAAACTTTTCTTGGAAAATGTGTTTAAATGACAGCAATGCGAATATTTTCGATGTGTGTGATGGGCCAACAATACGATAGAGATACGATCATGACGGTTGCAAACATTCGGCAAAATCGTGCAAAAGGGATGAAGGGAAAAAATGAATGAAAAATCGAGCAGCAACCAATAGTGAAAAAGAGCCATGACTTCGAACAAATACACGAAAAATAAGAAGAAGAAGAAGAAGAAAAAAGGCATCAAGCGCACGAAAAGTTTATCGAATTTTTCGCAGTAAATTTATGAACAGTGATTTGAGTTGAGATGGTCTTCCGAATATGTTGAGTTGAATGCGTGTAACATATGTTGGAAATTTAGTGTTCGTGCGCTCGTTGTCGTCATTTCATCGTTTAACGTTCAACGAGACACACGAGAGTAGTCGAACGTGTAATATGTTGTAGAATTTATATAAATGTGCTGGTCGATTCGTAGCGCATATAAACTATTGATAGACATATCATAGACTCCCCAAATACATACACAAACATACGTTGCATGCATTCGCTTACAAATATCTAATGTTGTTAACATCTTGTATCAAAAATTACCGATGGCAATAGGCGAAAGAGCATTTGTTAGCTGCTTGTTTGCTGGAACACACACACACACCAAACGATGTAGAGTAAGAGAGAGAGAGAGGAGCTGCTTGGACGTGAAGCGTTGCTTTTGAGAAAAAAGAAAATGTTTTTTAACCATACATTATCGATGTGAATTATGTGCTTTAAGGCACAACTTTGGACAAAGAACGGTAATGCTATCAATATAAACGTTTTCCAACAAGTTCAATGCATTGAACCGGGTCGCTGTTCGACCGGCACGGCACACGCTGATACGGTAGGAAGTACAGCTGCTGATGATATTAAATCCGAACCGAAAGTGTCGAACGATGCGACTAAATGATAGAACGAGACGAAAAATGGCCAATCATTTGTACGGACAACGATTGGTGGGCCTGTATTCGATACGGTTAACATATGTGTGCATACATCGCAGTAATATCAATAACAACAAAAATATTGCAGCTGATTACAGCGACAATAAGAATAATGAGAATATATTCACTCATCCCTCTGTGGCCGGGACGATAATCAATTTTGAGGCGAATGTGATTCAACACTTTGAATTGCCGAGTTTAGAATTCAGGCCGAAGATTGTTTATGGTAAGTCTTAATGCAAAAGATTAGGGTACAATCGGTACATCACATACAGAAATATGAATGATGACGACATTCAGCAGTTTCGGTTCTATTGATATCGGCTCCCCAAAGCAATGCCAAATTGGGGAAGCAATAATCATTATTTCTATGATAATACAATGTGTGTGTTTGTGTGTGCATATGTGACGTGGCAACACTGTCGGAACCATTGCATTTTTATTGGATGATATCGTCTACGGAATCGGTCATGAATTGCACAAATAAAAAAAAAATAGAAGAACAACGACACATTCGTGACGAGAAAAAAAAGGATACAAACGGAATCCATTTTATGCAACATGTTTTCAGAAGAAGCAAAAGAAAAAGAAGAAGAAGAAAAAACACAATAAACTCAAGACCTAACAATCAAATCGTATCGATGTAACGTTCAATATATGGATGTAGCTCGCTTTTTATTGAATTAGGGGGCACAGACGATTGGCGTGAAACAAATCATACACACATAAATTGGCCGTAAATTATTTTATTAACAGCAGAGTGCGTACGGCAATAGCCTCATAAACGAATTCAAATGGCATAATCATTTGAATCAAGCGCAGAAAAAGAACGTCGCAAATTGATGACAACGTCTTTCGTTTGCTTTTTGTGTTACATTTTGAATAGTTTGTGAATACTTTATATTGCTGTGAAAATTACGAGATAACGACAATTAAAGTGAACAAAAAGCTGCACACCATTTTCATGGGCAACCATAACCATTGCCCACAAATCTGGTTGACGCGTCAACAGCACCGGGTTTTGGCGACGGTCGAAAGAGTGAGAGAGCATGATTCACATCCCCCAAATGTATTCAAACAATTTGACTGTCGCAAAAAAACAAATAAAGCGCAGATATAAAGTCATTTATCCGAGGCAAAAACACGGCAACACACTCACTCACACTCTGCACGTTTGTTTCGGTGAAAAAAAAAGGCAAGATGATGAAATAAGTAGTGGAACGACCGCCGAAAGAATTACTGTGCTACGAAGCGTACACCAGAGAAAACCAAGAAGTTATGACCGAAGAAACAAAAGAGCAAAATTATGGATGCGATTTGAGTATGTGTGTGGATGTGTGTGTGTATGTGAGCTTTGCGTTGAATGAGGCGAATTTCGTCGCTTTTTTTTCTATCGCACTTACAATTGCCATATAACCATTAGAACAAAGCACTACCGGCTGCTAAATAAAGATAAAAATGGGATAAATGCCGGCCATAAAGCGTAATTTTTCTCAATTCACCATCTCTCTCATTCTGCCATACGCACTTTTCAAGCTTTGTGTGTTTTGGTTTCGTGTCTTTGGATTTCGGTATGGGTTAGAACTATTTCGAGTCAAATGTGTTTCATTTTGGATTTACAACTGAAACGCACAATGTCTTTATAACATATTATGATGGTGAGTCAAATAAAACCGGAGTGCCTCATTCAAATGCGAAGGTCTGAACCGATCAACCGCTTGACAAGCTCTGACTTGGCCCGACGAGGACGAGAAAAAAAACGAACGAACGAACGAATGAACGAATGGATCGGGCCCCAATAAAAATATCACATAAAATATTAAAAGAAATACAAACCACCGATCACACAGAACGATACATAATATACACTCGAATTTGGCTTGTACACACGCACTGAACGATGCGCTTGTTCTCTTCGTGCGAGAGGGCATAAACGTTCCCATGGGTGTTGTTCTTGCTACAAATAGGTTTGGATGGAATACGACATGAAACCTTTTAAAATACATTTTTACACCATAACATAATATTTACACACGTACCGCCGGGCGACGTAGCCCATTTCAACACCGATGACACAAAACTAGAGCATAGGGTGAGATTGCCGAAAAAGAGAGAGAGAGAGAGAGAGAGAGAGAGAGAGAGAGAGAGAAAACGCAAAAAAACATATACGCACACATGAAGGAAACCCCTTTGATGGGATGGCGCAGTATAAATGGAGTGACATAAAGTGAAAATACTAAAATGAACCCACTATAACAATGCTTCTCTATCTTAATCACGAATGAAACACCAAATGGAGACAAAGTGAAAGCGCATTTTTTTCTCCTGGCCCAGCCAAGAAAAAAAAAACGAACCGAGGAAAATGCCACACATCTTAAAATGATATTCGTTCGCTCTTCATTGTGTGTCTGCGGTGGCTTTATGCGTTGTCGAGAACTTCATTCCATTTGTCTTTGGTCAACAGAAGGATGCCATTCAAGTGAAAATATCGCTTCGTGACACCGTCAGACTACGAAATTGCATGTGCGTTGCGGTGATGGCAATGAAATGACGCCTTTTATTTAATTTTCTCTCAAAGGGTTCGAAAATATTATAATGATAAAATTGGACGAGCATCGAATATTCAGAAAGACTCTCTCGATGCGAAACAATAAAAATGTCCAATGTTTTCGCCTCTTGTTAAATAGCTATTATTATTTTTGGATTGCATGCAAATAAAATGCAAAATTTACCGTATTTTAAATTGCGGTCAGACAGAGAATGGAACATAATCTACATGGAAATCGAATATACAGTTGATAAATAAAACATTGTCCCCAATTTAAAACTTGAAACATATTCATTGATGTGGCCATTCATTTGGAGCAATTTTCGAATACATATTTCATATGTGTTAAGTGCTTTGTTTAATTGAACGAAATAGAAGTTGTCAAATTCGGCAAACAGATCGTTCATGCACAAGCAAAGCAAAGCAATTGTGCACTTTATTATTAATAATACATGTTAGATTTCCCATAATAAATGGCTTTTCAGACAACTCTGACCCCAAACATTCAGGCCACTGTTGTTGTTTGGCAGTTTATGTCGCATAATGTGTTCTCGAAACGAGGATCAAGAAAACATCATCAATGGGTTTTTGGCGGTGTCATGGAAACTTTCAAAAAAATCTCTATATGCACAGTGCACACACACACGGTCGGAACTGAAGTAACAAAAATCAAAAACATGCAAACATGTTAAGAATAAATAGATTAGTTTGGTGCTGCTGTGTGGCTGGCGATGAGTTTACATAAATTGTTAAGACGAAGTTTTCAAAGCAATTTATCATCATTAGTGGATTATTCATGTTCGCTCATAATTTAATAGCGCATTCTCATGCAGACGACCAACATATAACAATGGATCTTTGAAATTGGTTCGGATAATAGAAAATTAACTAGTTTCTAAATGGTAACGCTGCTGCTGCTGCAGAGTGAAAGAGAAAAATAGCATTAGTTAAATTGTTTAATGCATATCATTATTGCCACATTATTTCAGTACGATAGTTTCTTTCAATGGTGATTTAATGGGAATGTTTTAGACGAAAAATACAGACTCTCTTCATGATTAAGCTGCTCATTTGTCTCATTTTCGCACATCTTAATGATTGTGAAGTTCCAAACACATAAATTATTATATTTGTTTGAATATCGTCCAAATTGCTTATCATTTTAGAAACCTCTGAGTTTTAAGTGCTTTCGATTCGGTTGATTTTCGGTGATGTTGAAAACTAAAACATATATACCAACAAAAACACTAAATTTAAATTCCATTTTGAATGACTCGGACTGCATAACAAAAGGATTTTCCAACACTTTCTTCTCCGCGCTATACTTTAGCAATTGTCTCGAAATGTGGTGCACTCAAGAGCAAAACCGAGCAACAAAAAGAAGAAATCATGAAAGAAAAATGATGTCGAAAACTATTTGAAACATGCTGTTTTATTTCGTGATAAATGTCCGTCATCAAAAAGCAAACAAACCAAACGAATATGGGAAACAATGGCACGGCACATTCGACCAGGCACAATCCAAAAACTTCCCATAAGTACAATTTAAGTAAATTCAAATAATAGTCAAAGTCAAGACAACTCCAAACATGTGACCAAGTGTGTGAGATATTGCATAAAACTTAGATTTTCCGTAGTTTGAGCATTATTTTTCTTTCTTTCCAATCTTTCGTTTATTTTGCATTTTAAAGAGTCACACATTAACCGCAGCACAGATAACAACAAAAATGTCAAATGCACTCAAATATATACGTAAAATCACATAAATACAAACTGATACGACAATACGGCCGGCTCTCGAAACCGAAATAGACAGCGTAGAAATTGTCGAATAAATCGAAACGGAACCCAGATGTCTTTACTGCAAATGAAATAAAATCTTATACCCGAAAACTTTATATTTGTTTTGATAGAAAAACTTTCGTTCATCCAGAACAATGGAAGAACGAAAAAAAGACACACACACACACACACACACAACGAACGAGATGAAAACGGAACACATGAGCATATGAATGCGTCAATATTGAGAATGCGGAACAAATGTTTTTGTAAATGACATCGGCGATTCCAAAAAAAAAAAAAAATGAAACAAAAACCATTTTGTCAATAGGCAAATCGCTTGAGCAGAACAACAGCATCATTTCGAGAAAAAAAAAACCTCACCTCACCAAAACCAAACCAGCACAACAACCTTCCAATCTTCTGTGCTTGAGTTTTTCAAGACGTTGGCCTGCGAGAGAGAAAAAAGTAAATGCTCAAACAGAAAAGTAACTTACATTTAGAAGAATAAAAAAAGAAGAAAAATGTCACAACAAAGTTTGCAGTGAAAAATTTTGAACACACTCAAAGTTCCATAAAAAGAAATCAGTGAGAGAGAAAAAAATGTGAACGAATGACGTTAGTGTTTGTCACTTTGCGTTAAATAAACCAGGAAAAAAAGTGGCCGTCATTTATATTCATAGGCAATGCGTCAAAAAGTCTCTAATGCCTATTTAAAAAGATATCGGTGACAATTTCCATTTTGCGCTTTTGTTTCATTGTGACGATTTATTGGATTTAGCATTCTTTTTTTATCATTTTTTGATTGATCCAACCCTCAATTTGGTGAGCGCACCCGGCAAACTTACACCACCTACCAAATGCCACTCACTCACTCTCTACCACCCTTCCTTCCTTCCTCTTTCTCTCTCCATACTCATTCTCTTTCTAGATGCTCTTCGCACGTATTATGCGCACGCTACAAATTAAATCTATGCCTTTCACTTTTCTTTGCAAATTTGTTTCAAATGAAATTCGTCATAGGATTTTATCCCTTTTTTTATTTTTCAAAGTCGCTTTCGAGCAACATATTTCATTTTTCTCGTTCTTTCGGCTGTCTTTCTCTTTCTATTCTTTTTGCACCATTCACAAATGCCCATAGTTTCGCACGTATTTTTTGGCACATTTGTTTCGGTTTTATGTTACTTTCAGGTTTGAAATGGTTTGATTTGATTTTAAGAACAAAGTTTTTCTTTTTGGCAAAATCGAAAATGATGACTGAATTCAGTCGATATCGAAGTGAAAAATTTGCCGTAATGATTTTTCTCGTTTGGAACAGCACCGAATGGATTTGCACGCGACGGGCATACAATTTATTAAATGATGCATATCAATAACTGATCAATAATTTATAAGCTACGACGCGACGACATTGACTATATCAGACTAATAAATTGCATTGTTTTTTTTGGTTTGTTTGCATAAAAAAAAAACGTGCCCATTTTCATATTCAGCATTCAGAAACTAAATGAATTCACAGTGAAATTTGCCTGATTTCGTATTTTCAATTAAATCAACCCCTTTTTTCGATCAAATATTAAAACGACGAAGCAATTGCAATCCAAAAGTCAAATACAAAACATTGCATCGCTTTGTTCATGCTCAACTCATATTATTTCGGCTTAAATATCGCTGATGCTACCCAACTCCAATATCGAGTTCACTTCAACGTATGCACTGTCAGTTGGTAAATTTGATCGGCTGACTCAGTTATTTGCACAAATTATCTATTTCAATATGTGGCATTTCGTCAGAAACGGGACAATAACAGAAAAATTCGAATGCAAAATAAAGAGTTAAAACCATTGAACACAGCAGAGAGACAGCACGATATTGTGAACAAAAATAGAAGCCACTGAAAATCGGAAAAATCTTTTTATGACTCGGTTTCGAGTGAGATGAATAAAAAAAATGCACACATTTGTTTGCACAAATTCTGCGCTCCGTTTATTGTTCACCACGTTCCCGGCTGAACAGTCTACATGAGCAATTTTCAAAATACTTTTTTTATTCGCTTCCGATACATATCACATCCGGCAGACACCCACTCACACACACATATGCACACAGCATACGAAACGCTTTTCAGTCCGAAACAACTGATTGAATGCCCGACCGCGAACGCCGTCACACTGGAATGTTCAATTGAAATGTCTGTGGTTATGATGACTGCGTTGCTGCTGGCTGCCAAATAATGATGCAAACGTATGTTCAAAACGACCAAATGGATTTTTTTTGGCAACGGCCATTCCGTAACAAAACCGCGCGAATGTGTGAAATAGTCATGCAAATGGATTGGATTGGATTAGAGTGCCGATTAAAAATTCGCTAAATTTGCATTTTACATTTCAATGGACTGGCTTTTTTATGCACCGTAACATCCATTCCAACGCTTTGCAAATGACGTCTCGCGAACTTTAACTTTGAAAACCAAACAAATTATGCGCTATCGTCTTTATTCCAAAAAAAATGTATCGCTTAAAAATGTGAATAATTAAGGGAAAATGAGAGTTTATTTCTCCGGATAATGAAGAGTATAATCGCGACTTTTTCATTCAAGTCGTAACAACAAGTAAATACTTTAAATTTTTTTTTTCAAATATCCAGAGTACATATCATCGGTTGAATGTGACAAAAATAGTGTTAAAATGCGAAATAATCACTTCAATAGAGTCACAATATCACTTGTCGTCAGTCAACACCCACTGTTTGTTTTTCTCTCTCTCGCAATCTGTAGTTAAGTCGCAATTCGATAAATTCGCGCTTACGAACTCTTTCATTATGGTTTTATTGCATTTGCTCAGAAAAAAAAGTGTCAGTCTTTGAAAACTTGCTGAAATATCGAATCTTCATTGAATTGTGGTTTTGATGGTGTTTTCCTCTCGCCCGTTGACAGTGTCTTTTGTTTCGAATTCCCAACACAGCCTGTATGACGAATGAGCCAAATGAGTTCGCGGTAAAACTTCGAAATGGATTTTGCCGATTGTTCACTTCCATCCTTTCGTTCTCGCACCATTTTTTTTGTCTCTTCATTCGCTCGCCGCCGATCGTAAATAATCCGTAACAATATGGATTCGAATGCGGTTGTTAATAGTTTCAGTGGGTTTTTTTTTCAACCAGAGCAGTTGAGAAAAAAAGTTCGAGTAGAGGAAGTGAAGAGACAAAGCAAAGGAATTCATTTGAGAGATAGAGAAAAAAAGCCATTTCAAATGGCGATAATTCATAAAGTGAATGTGTATCATATTGAAGAAAATGCATTGAAAACGAATAGTTTAGATTTTATTTTGGTTGGCTCGACATGCTCTTGATGCTATCGTATTGAGTGCGTTTGGCACATGACAACTCTTCGTCGCAAAAATGGGAGAGTGAAAAAAAAACGCGGCCAGTTGGAATGATTAAAATGGCACTATTACAAAATGAAAGAGCCGAAAAAGAATTGCCATTGTACTTGAACAATTTAATTACTTGCACACACACAGGGCACAATCATAACGACGAATGCAGTATGCCATATAAATCGGCTGAAATTATTTTAAATGGTACAATAATCTTGTGTAATCTCTCTTTCGTCTTTAGTCATAGTGTGCGTGAAATGGTGGAACGGAAAGAGAGCACACAAAAAAGGAAGCAATCTTGGAAAGTCGAGTGAAAAATGGCATTCAACCATTTTTATATATATGAAGTACCACATCTGTTTTTAATTGCTCAAATAAAAACACTTTTTTGGCATTCGTTGCCAGCAAATCTTCTCAGACTCTCTTATCTCTGTGCAATGAATGCCGTGCTGGTTTGAGAGTCAAAAAGCGCTTCAAAATGCATAGCCATCGAACAAATCGAAACGTAAAACGTAAACCCCCCCGATGAAACTGAGCATCAAATCCGTTTACCCTGGATAAATTGAATATAGTTACAACACATAATAACATACTTATTTCGACTCAAGCATTTATACACACACACACACATATCCACATACTTCCACTGAAGCTGCACAGACCAACGAATCAAGCAGATATTTTACGAGTTGTGAGTATATCTCATAATTCCAGAGTCAAAAACTTTATGAAGAATACTTGACAATGGGCGGACACTTCATTTGATTTTTGACTTAAAATTTGTGGCCCCAAACCGATTTCGTGTTTGTATGTGTAGGGCATAAAGCGGAAGAGTCTCCTACTTTTGTGCCGCATGCATTACTGCATAAGTAATTTTGAATCAGAAGAGTGAGGAAACTCCTGTTAAAAAACCAAGTTCGCATCGATTTTGAATGAATTTATGTCACCACTTTAGACACGGTTTGATAGGTTTGTATGCTAACCACTTTGAATTTCTCTGTTCAATAATGTACCTGAAAACCTACATTTCATGCAAATAAATTTCAGTTTTGTCACTATTGCAACTTTTGGATGATTTGCACACGACACTCATAAGTTCGATACGACTTGTAGCGCCTTTAAAATACACCATTTTTTCAGTCATTTCACTCTAAATGGCATTTTGCACTTCTAAACTACCTTTGAAGTTAATTATTCAACTAAATCAACTGTAGCCCCAAAACAGTCAGAATCTTGCCAAATATTTGGCCATTTTGGACTGGGCTTCTAATTTTGGTTAAATGCAGAGTTAATTTATCACCTTTTGCTTGTAATGTAAAGTCATTAACAGCAGCTAGTTACTAGATTACTCATCGGCAAATTCACTTATTCGAACTCAATATGTATGCTGAATGCATAAAGCATTCCATTTGCAATGCTTTTACTGTGTCCACTGCTCGTGTATCTTTGGTCTGTGTTTAATTAACCCTTTTGTGGTCACATCATCTAAAAACCATTCAGTAAAATCTGTACGACGAATGAAATTCCATTAACAAGGGCCATTTTAAAAATGCATCAAGATTTTGTTAAGGTTTAAAACACTGGCTTGATCTCTTCGCCAACCATGCTCCGTTCAATCGGATTGACTATGCGAATGAACGTAACTGTCGTCAACTTCATCATGAATTTTCGTAAAACGCACACTCGCAATGCACAATGGACCACCAAAGTGCATTATTTGAGTAGTTGTTGGGTTGCCCAATTGTCAGTGGCGTTTGCATGTTGATTCAAGGATGTGATAAAATCCATACACGATTCTCGAATAAGACTACACTATGTGTATTGATTTATCTTGATGAAGCGGAAGTCAATGGTGACTGCTATCGGCATTCTTTCGAATCGGTAGTCTGTGTGCCTGCATGCGACTAACACATACATCCAGGACATGAATTCTTCAACCGACTGAAAATCACAAACGCTTCTTGTTCTTAATTTGCACAACTAAATGTTACAATCTAGGGGAATTTAACTCTTACGAGTTCAGCATGTTTTTTGCCAGTTTGCTTGATTCGCGGGAGTTCGACGCGTTCCTTGTACGTACTGACGCGCACGGTCACAAGTTTACACAAGTTTGTTTATGGTTTTGCGCGTTTTTCAAGTTGTTATTTGACAATTAAAACGCGTTTCAAGCTAAAAATCGGTTGTTTACGTGTATAAAGATTTTTCACATCCTTTCCAAAAGTTCAAAGATTTATATAATTATAAAATGGACAAAGGAAATATTTTTAAAGAGCTGGAGAAAGTGTTGAAGAAAAAGTTAATCCAGATATAATAAATGGAACGACTGATGTGTGCGCGTCGTCCAGCTACAAGTTTGCACACGAACTCGCGCGCGTTCGCGCATGTTGTTTTAATACGGAACTTGTCAACTGAGTGGAATCATGCAAGTTCTCTGGTGAATGTAACAATTTCGTGCGCGTTTATATCATTTTTTTACAAGTTTTCACGTAGTTAAATCCCCCTAGGTTACAATACAGTCTAGTATGGTCGGTGCTCTGTCTCCCATTCACGAGTGTTTGTTCAATTTTAGCAGCAGTCGCTCAAGCACGAAACAAACAATATTGTGTATGTGTGTGAGTGTAAGAGAGGGCGATAGAGTGAATGGCGCAAATGAATGGACACCAAACTAACTCTACAATCGAAAATGCATTCCAATCTAAAATGTTTCCTATTTAATGTTAAGTTTCTGCTGTGGTAATGACGAATGCGCTCGTGTGAAACGAAATTGAAATGTGTTATTCGTTGGCATTGTGTATGGCTCAGTTCGCAATATAAATGCTGCAATTGTTTTATCTCTCAATTTCGTTCGGCTTTTCATTCATCCAACACTCACTCACTCACTCACCCACTCAGTGTATTGTAGTGCTGTCCGCTTTATCATTTCCATGATGTAATGATGTGTACTGTACAATGTGCACTGTGTTGCCACTGTGTATGCGCATGGATGTGCAGTAGACTGTTCCGTTTCCGACAAAAATGAAATTTCTTTGTGTGCAACTAGCCTATTTGTTGCGAAATAGTCCAAAAAGAAAAACCAAGATGAAAACTGCACTAACTCATGGGATTGGGAGTGAGCTCAACGCGTGTGCAGCTCAAAACAAGGGAAAATTGCGATTTTTGACATTTTACTTACAATTTACTCGCTAAGACCAAACCTTTTATCATACTTTTTGGTTTGTGGCGGTGAGAATGAACAAACACAACACAAATAAATAATACCCAATCGATTTCATATTGAAATATCCTCAATTTTATTGTAAAAAGACAGTTTTTTAAAGAAAAATTATGAATGTTCAGCTTTTTTTGCGTTTCTGATCAATTATTTTGTTTTAAGATACTTAAAATTTATAGAATTAATCATGAAATGTTGAATAACATCAGATTTGTCTAAATTTAAAAAAGTTCATGCGATTTCGAATATAGTTTGTTGAATACACAACTCGTTTCGGTAATCTCATTTCTAAGAAATATTGTCGATGCATTGTTTACATGAGACCGTATTGAAATTCCAATGGAATGTTATTCTGACGGCTGCTTGGCGATGTTTGTGCTCATAAAGTATAAACAAATACTTTGCCTTCGCACTATGTGTGCGCGAATTGACGAATTGCTGATGTTTGCAAAATTGGCCCTTTTCGATTATGTCAATTTGACATTTGGGCAAATGAGAGCTGTAGCAATCGAAATTCTGTTTGATCTCAGTCTAATTGGATCGCTTGAGTAGTGCATTGGTTCATTCAGTACATTTGATAAAACAATAGAAAGTCACATCAAGAGACCAATTCGAATTCAAGGGAAATGAATACAATGGCATTCGAGACGTTTGCATATTCTTAGTACGCTTATATGTGAAAACCTGGTTTCAAGCTCCATCAGCAACGAAGGCTCCTCGAATTGACCTCGAATTCATCAAAGGTGGTATTGACTATGCTAGTATTGACAAAACAATTTCTGATTTAATTGTGTCCAAAATGAGCGGCCATCTTTGCTACTTGTCCAACGAAACAGTTGGAATGGCGTTCTTTGATGAAGAAATACCAATAGATGAAAAGAGACGAATGCTGTACGCATTGAGCAAGGAGCAGAAATCTGAAAAATTGTTGAAAGCAACAGAAGCAGATATAAAATCAACATTTAACAGCAAGCAAATTAATGATTTCGTTTCATTCAATACAAGAGAGGTTTTCAAACGTTTTGACGCACCAACTGACTTTCTTTCGCTTGATCCTGAGGAATGGAATGACGATGCAAGCTACAAAAAAGCAAAAGAAATATTCGAGCACGTTCACGTTGTAAACGATTCAGCTGAAAGGGCTGTTAAATTGTTCAGTCACTATAATTCGATTCTAAGCAAAGATGACAATGATAAACAGTTCATAATAAATGTTGTTCAAGAGTATAACACAATGTATCCATCCATCAACAAGGCTGATTTGGGTTAGGTAATGGTGAAAAACATGTTTTCATACGTATTTATAAAAAAAACTAATTAAAAATACCTGTTGAGAAAAAATAATTGATCAGAAACGCAAAAAAAGCTGAACATTCATAATTTTTCTTTAAAAAACTGTCTTTTTACAATAAAATTGAGGATATTTCAATATGAAATCGATTGGGTATTATTTATTTGTGTTGTGTTTGTTCATTCTCACCGCCACAAACCAAAAAGTATGATAAAAGGTTTGGTCTTAGCGAGTAAATTGTAAGTAAAATGTCAAAAATCGCATGATTTTCCCTTGTTTTGAGCTGCACACGCGTTGAGCTCACTCCCAATCCCATGAGTTAGTGCAGTTTTCATCTTGGTTTTTCTTTTTGGACTATTTCGCAACAAATAGGCTAGTTGCACACAAAGAAATTTCATTTTTGTCGGAAACGGAACAGTCTAATGTGCAGCTACTGTATTTATAAAGTGTCGATGTTGATTTGATATTGATATCATTCGTTTATCATGTCGACCAAAAACAATGTGGAATGTGACTTTGGATGGTGTTGGATCCACAATGCCAATGCAGGATGTTTCAATTAATAGCATAAAACCGCGTAGCCACACTACAGCTGCTGCAATTAAATCGAGCTAAATTATCTAAGGCCCATGTTTTTAACTTTTCATTTCAACAACACAATCAGAATTTCATGGAGAATATTCGCACAGAAACTGTATTGAGAAGAGTTGAATTTATTCTAAATGCAAAAACGCCTCTCGAGAATTCCGTTGAATAGAGAGACGAATTGGATTTGAGAAAAAAAGGAATATTCATTTCATGCACAGCAAATTTAATTTGATTTTGTATTTTATTTGTTTATTAAGTTAATTTACAAAAAAATTATTATTCATTTAACGGATTATTTACATCAAAAAACTTTTGCGTTGACATTGTTTTTGGAAATATAAACGATTTGCACATTAAATTGGTACACCAAATATATTTTTTTATTGTATGTATCAATTTTGCGAAATTCCAAGCTGGACTCGATTACCGATGATGCATACAAAATGTATAAATTCCATTGTTCCATTTACAATTTGACTGATTGGCGATTTGAAATTCTGTCGCGCTTGTTTTACTCTTCAATCAAAAGTGTAATTTGCACACGAAAGAGCCAGCTCATCAATCAAATGTGTAACATGTACGTAAAAAAATAAAATGTAAACTTTTTTTCTGTATTCGTTCCGTTGGGAATTGTTTCATTTCACCTGATATTGCATTATGTTGTTATTTGTGTGTATTTAATGGGGGAAGCACATTTGTCCTGTACGTTTAAGAGTAATTGATGTTGTTTATATTCGAGAGTTTTTAATTAAAGTTCAGAAAACTGATAAAATAGTCATTTTAAAATGTGCAAACAAACATGGATGCATCAACTGGATAACAATATTGGCAACAAGTGCATCTCGATTGACAGATTGAGACAAACTTTTAATGGGTGAAAAACATTCATCAATTTTTTTTTTTGCTGTGTTCAGAAAGTAATAAATTGTTTGCACGATTCAAATGTCATAGTACATGACGATTGGTCAAAGGGAGTTGATTATCAACTGTGCATCAAATTTAAATGCTTTGTCGATTTCCCGCTCGGTTGATTGTGCCGTGTGATTTGATAGCGGAATGATTTTGAGTGTAAAAATAGGCATCATCAAATGAAACGTTTCGACCTTTACACTGAAAAAGAAATCTCGTACACAAAAACCAGCTTCCATTCTCGCAGAAAATCGTGTGTCAACCTTCGGTTGGGCATCATCAAAATTCTCTTTACGACAGTTGTAACCACAATAAAAACGGAATTATGACGTAAAAATAAGACAAACGGTTTTCGAAGTTGGGCTGTGTCATAAAACCGACACTTTATTCCATAAATTCCACCATATTTTTTTCTCTGTCTCCTCTCAATCGCTACAGCGGTGCTTCGGCTCGACACCAGTTTATACTCTCAACGAAATTACGACAATTTAAAGCAAATATAAAAATTTCATTTTACATTCGTGTTTATTATGAGCATCGTGTGTGTATGTGTGTGCGAGAACCATATAAACATCGTGAGAAATTCGCCGCGTGTTGCTGCAATTCATACAGACAGTTACATTTTATGTTGAGCACAATGTTGTTCGATGCAAATGGCATCGTGATGTATGCGCGCACAGTCATGGCCAAAATTACAGGCAATCAGCCAGTTGAAAGTCTTACAAATGAAAATGTAATCGACAGTTAGGCGAAGGCAATTTTTAGGGAAATCCGCTTTTCGACCGAACAAGACAGACAGCGGGATTTGGGAATGGGCGAGAGATATCGGTTAATATGATGGCACAATCTGTTCAACTCTCTGAAATAGTTTGGAAATCACTCCAATAATGACCCTCGTCATCGTTTTCTTTACAAATAGTTTCCGAGCAGCAGATTTCTCTAATCGGATTTATTCTCAGTTTCTGAAAACGATTCAAAGTGAAATCGCTCTTCAGCTTCAATATGTCGGTTTAACTCAAGTTTTACCAACAAACAACTATAAGAGATAGTACACCGAAAAGTTATCGCTTTTCTTAAAAGTTTTTTCTTGTATTTTATAAAAAGCGGTTTTAAACGATGTTTAAAAAAAACACTTGAACATAGGATAATCGTGAATAAAAATTAGTGATGAAGCTTTTTCAATGAAGATGCACATGTTCTCTTTTCGATTTTGTTTCTTTATTCAATGCACACGTATTAGCTGACAGTGATGATGATTTAGTAGTGCTTTTGACAATTGAAATGTTGAATACGAATGCCAAAATGTTGATGTCAATTTGGAATCTTTGTCAAGAATATCAAATATTTGAGAGCCACCTGTATCAAAATGAGCCACATGCGAACATTGTTTGTTTTCGGCTTCATAAATGGATATTGTCATGAATACAAATTCATTTGTAAAATAGAAAATGGACGAAATGACAACATACAATATTCGTTTGTCAATCCTAATTGGGCATTACGTTCAATTTGATCACTAACGATGTATGCCATTTTCTAAATTCTGTAGCTGGGATATGGAAACCACAAAAGACGATCGATATGCTGTTCGTGTTCAATCAAACTACCATTTTCATCATATGAACTGGCATCATCTTATCCACAGGCTAGTCTAGTGAAAGTGGTTATGGTTGAAATGCATAATTTTCAAATGAAAATCAAAGGCGGTGATTAGTTCGATGTGTTACTTCGTTCGTCGTCGGCCTATATTGCCGTTTCTACGGAAGTTCACAGTTTTGAATTAATTATACCCATTTTAAATGCTTTAAAATAGTACAGAACGAGAAGTTACACGAAAAAAGCCCCTTCACAATAACATGTTGATTATATGAAAAGTTGTTTTTGCCAGAAGTAATGTAATAACGAATTCTATGCGCAGTCATTGTGTCGACAGACGACATGCGGTTTTCGGACACACAAAAACTTGAAATCTTAACGAAAAGCAACCCACGGAATTAGAACAGCGAGTCGAAGACCAGAAATGTTAACTTGAAAAAAATGTGTGTTGAAACAGGGAAAAAAAGTTATGCGATTCATTTCCTCAACATGGAGCCACTTTCTATGGTCGACATCGCTATTGAATGCAAGCTGCATATTCCGCCATTCAACTATCTATTATCTGCGTTGATTTCCTTATTAATTTCTTCGCATTCATGCTAAATGGTTCACGCGCGCAAAAGGAATTTCTGCCAGCGCGACAACACAGAGAAAAAAAAATCCCACCACCGAAGAACAAGAGCAGCCGACCAAAAGAAAAGCGTCTGTCTAACTAACACAATTTAACATTTTGAAATGTTCCCTGTCGCGTGCGCGCACTTTGGAAAACAATGGGCTAAAGAATGTCAGTTAAAGAGAATAGAGTGAAATTCACCGCAAAACAGAAATGGAGAGAAAAAAAAAGAATCAATTCATTGTTTTCAGTGGTTTGCGTTGATGTTTTTCGAATGCTCATTTTCTTGCCAACAAATCCGGTCGTTGTTTCGTGAGCGCGCTCGCGACCATTTTCATGCAGATATGCGGAACATCTGTTCGTAATGGCTAATTAAATCCTTCCGGCCATTGTGCTTCGGCTAATTTGAAATCAGATTTTCCTTTCGCGAATGCGACGACCGAAAACTAAAACAATTCCGAATCGAACGGAGCGGCAAGAGAACGGACGAAAAGAAGAAAAAAGTTGTGCATTCAATTTTTCCGCCTAATTCGATGGATGGTTTGGTTTTCGAACACGCGATTTCTCGATTTTTGAACTGGAACAGTTGTAATACGATTCTTATATTACACAGTCCGACGCGTGTTTTTTTTTAAGTTGGCACGTAAATTTTTGGGCATTTTTTCGGTTTTTCATCAAATAAAAATGTTTTTGATGTCTCTATAGTGTCGATCTAAAATCGACTGCCGCACATTTTTAAGCTAGTATCAAGCGGTGTATTGCCTATGAATCTATGGTGTCATAGGTATTTTATTCGAACATAGTTAGTCGGCATGCGACGTATACACAAATGCGTGCGTATCAGTGAACGGTCGTTCATGGGTAATACAATGCTTGGCTAGTATAAAGTACATAAAACTATGTGATAAAGATGAAAGAGTTTCAAACCTTTTCGTCCTTTTTGACAGATGTCCTTTTCATTCATAAACCCAATTTGGAAAAGAAAATCACAGCTATTTCGACTTCTTGCATGCAAGATGCCCAAAACATAAGAGTAAAAAAATTGTCATCATCAAGTTTACACGGAACGACCAATTTCAAGTGTTGCAACTTTGTTCTGAAAGAAGCCGAATATTATCTGAAAAACTAAACACTAGTACAAAATAATAAATGGCAAATCATTCTTTTAAAATACTTGAGTTCATTTTTACGGATCTAACGAAATATTTGAAAATTGTCGTGCCGAATCGATACAACCGAATTGTATAGCCTCAACATCACCTCGGCACGACAATTTTCAAATGGTATGATTTTGAAAGTGAATGTTATGTTAGCTTTCCCAAATAAAAATTAAAAAAATAAAATATTGGCTATGAATGTCATTTTCAGAGCGTAGAGTTTGACAGATACCATTGCAGACGTTAGGGTGTGTTCAATGTCGGTATTGAACAATGAAATGTACTAAACACGTGATTGTGAAATTATGAGTTGTGTGAAAAAATTCACTTTCTATCGAAAATGTGGGAATTAATGTCCACAAAGAGACAAAAGAATGATTTTACATTTATTATTTTGTACTAGTGTTTAGTTTTTCAGATAATATTCGGCTTCTTTCAAAACAAAGTTGCAACACTTGAAATTCGTCGTGCCGTCTAATCTTGATGATGACAATTTTTTCACTCTTATGTTTTAGGCATTTTGCATGCAAAATAACTCGACTGTCGAAATAACTGTGATTTTCTTTTCTAAATTGAGTTTATAAATGAAAAGGTGATTTTGTATAAAATTGTATAAACAATTAATAAAATCTTCATCGCCTCAGTATGCGGCCATAATTGTGTCTGGCAACGAGTTGAGTTTGGTGAAATTTTTCATCACACTCGATGCCAATGCCATCTCAATTCCAACTCATTGAATCATTGTATTTTTCGGCAACTTTTTTCAAACGTGTATGGCTTTACTAGAATATAATCAACTTTACGGCGACGCTTACAGCTTCTCTGTGGGCCGGTACTACGCGTTAGCCAAAACTTATTGATGTTTCGCAATGGTTACTCGATGCATTTGCCAAAATACTATGATTTTTGTACGCTCTTCTACGATGTGTGTGCAGAGAAGCTGTTAGTGTCGCCGTAAAGTTGATTATATTCAACTCAAGCCACAAACGATTGAAAAAAGTTACTCGAAATATTCGATGATTCAATAAGTTGGTTTAGAGATGTCATTGGCTGTCTTTTGTTATTCCGGCAATATATTTATGGCTGTCTACGTATTAAAATCGTACTGTCAATCTACTCAGTTGCGGTGTTCTCTTGTACATTAAAAAACGATTCTGATTCTATAGGTGATGCTGACTAATTACATTGCCAAAGCGAGGATCAATATCACACCTTAAAGTAATTAAGTGAACAGCACGAAATCTTCAGAACATTTCGTTTGAACTCGAGCTCTTCGCTAAAATCCCGAAACGTAATTATCTCCATTGTCTGGCGTGAAATCACCTCAAGATGAAAAGCGTACTAACAAATTCATCGCAGCGATCAAAATGTACAGTGCAGAATGTGCAAAATGTTGTTGTCTGCAAGCAAGCATATTCAAAACAATGGGGTATCATTAACTTGTGTGTGTGCCACGGCTCTTCAGCCTCAGTTCATCATCATTGTCTATTATATCCAATGGAATTGAAAAAATTTCCCACATTAAGCGGTTCCACGACAAAGCCAAATCATTTGCGGAGTAAACGAGGAGAGTGTGTAAAGGTGTTCAGTTCATTACTTGAGAGACTCTTTTCGGAATTCATCAAGAAGTCTTGAGCGACGCATTTAGCGTGCTCTCGCGGGTTTCAAATGAGGGCGACAACAAGAGTTGAACAATTGCACCGAACAAAAGTGGATTTAAAGTATGTGATGACGTCACACAGTAACATTGTCTTATTTCATCGGATCAAGCCATGCAGAATGGTTCTTGATTGCATGAAAATATCTCATGTACAACGCAATTCAACGGCAAACAGGAAGAAATCATTCAAAGCGCGCAATTAATAGGAATTCGTTATGTGGCGCTTAAATGTCGAAGTGGCTCACTGAAAATGTATGGGGTATGACAAGCGCGATTTTATTTTATCTAAAAGAATAACTAATTTCTTTTGATTATCCTCATGCGAAATTGTATTTTCCCTGGCCGAAGCGAATTGGTCCAAGTTGTTTCATGTATTCAACGGATGTTTCAATCTCTTATACGCTCTTTTGTATGCGTGATTCATATTGTTTTGTACCACCATTTGAAATTGTTTCCTTCGGTTTGATATCGTTCGTTTTATGAAGTCGATGGTGTGTCTGTTCGTGCTCTCGTTTTCCAAAAACAAGAATATTATTAGTTTTTTTTTTCTTTTGCTCTTGTGTTTCGTCTTTTTTTTTCTCCTTCATTCACTTTCGTTTCGTTCATTTGTTTTTCGCCAAATCCATCGAAAACCAAAATCGAAATGTAACGGAAGAATTGGAGCTGTTGCCTTCGAGTGAACGAGAATTGCCACAGAGCCAAAATTGAGACTGAAACAAACAAGTTGCTGGAGAATGGGTGCGGCGGAGAGAATGGAAGGGAGAAAAGACAGAGCAAGAACGTGATGAGATTACAAAATGTAGTGAAAGCAATCGAATGAGTTAAAATATTTAATGGTGTATTTTGTATGTGCATGCGGTTATTGGTTTTGGCCACACAAACACACAGACGGGCACGAAGTCGAGTGCCGACGCCACCGACACATTGCCATTCAGCTGAAATAGAAAACTGGATTAGAACGCATTAAATTACACACCAATTGGAATGTTGCTCCGTGGTTAAGGCCCTTTGTGGCAGCAGCGCTCTTTTGCGCAAAACAAACCAAAAAAAAAAAGGAAGAAAAACTCTGTGACAACAATAACAAACACCAACCACTAGCTCTTTCGACGGCCACCAGTCCGATCACCGTTCCCGATACTACACACCGATTTCGAAATCGAGAATATTGTGCGGGGCGCATAGAAAGGTCGACATTATAACAAAAAAAAAAAACGAAGAAGAAACGAAGAAAAAGAAGAAGACATTTGATACGTTTCATTTGTTCGCCTTTTCTCATTTCACATTGGCCAGTTCGTGCTCAATTTTAGATTTGCGAAATTAGAGTGACGCAAATGAGAACGGTTTCGATGGCACGCGCGATTTGTGTACTTCGACATTGATATCTTGATTAATAATTGCTCGGTATCACATCGAAAACAAAACCGCCACAAATTGGTGGCATTTTGAGATTATCTCCAATGAATTATTGAGGATCGAAATAAGAGTGAGAAAAAAGTGAATAAAATATTAGAGCGGATCCAATAATGTCTTCTATTTACCATTTCAACATCAACTTAATGTGACAACTTGAAACTCCAAACAGAACCAAAGAAGACGAAAGAAGAAGGAAAACTGAACAGATTATCCGCTGTATCCTCATAATAATCTCGTTAATCGTCAAGTGTTTTAAGCATCGCTTATTTCAAGTGAAAATATTTTCCTCCTTTTTCCCACAAAATGTTTCGCTTGTGCATTATTGTGATAGTGTAAAATCTTATTCTTGCTTCAACACCTTCGAAAAATCACATGAAAGGAATAATAATTTATGTAAATGTTCAGCGCTTGAAGTGAATTCAGCTTTTGCATTCGCCGTCGTCATCGTCAACATTTCATGAATATTCAAGCCGGCCGTTTGTTTTTTTTTCTTTTGCACTCGTATTTATTCCTTGCAGATTTTTCGATGTTGTCTTAATCTTTGAATGAAACAAGATGCCATCCTGAAATGCGATTAAAGTGGAATGGATGGAACACGAGAGAGAGGGAGAGAGAGAGAGAGAGAGAGCGAGAGAATGAAAAAAGTAGCTATAGTTGAACAAAAGATGAATGACAATGTGATAAAACTTTTAAATTGAGTTTCGAAAAGAGTTGACGCGTCAACGGAGGTGGAGGAATAAAAATGCCGGCTGTCACAAACGATTCAAGTGCATTTCATGGCAAACTGGTCGGTTAGGTAAAGATGCTGCCGCTTACACAAATTCAAACGTTGAAACGGTGATGGCGGTGAATTATAATTTATTTAATAACGACGCTGCATAATTTCGTACAAATTCATTGCAAATTTCTTTGGAAAACAAGCTGCTTTTTGTGCTCATGACATTGAAGGTACGTCAAATGGGAAACCGTATTCCGAGTAAACTAAACGGAATTGTTTCCTCTACTCGTTATATTTTACTTATTATTTCAAGGCTTTCAGGCACTTCTGCAATTGTTGTTGATATGGTTTCGACATTCCGAATCGGGTTGATGACGTCAAAATATGCATAAAGTCTGCTTCGACATGAGAAAAATAAAAACCGCTTAAACTTTTTCATCATCGTGTTTATCAGCAATTAGGAGAATTAAGTGAAAAAATTCCCATGCAATGTAAAAAGTATTTCAAGTTGTGTGGAAAGTTTTTTTTTTTGGGAGTTGTCTTTGTCTCATAAACGATTGTCGACATATTTAAAATTGAAGTAGTAAACAATGTTTGTTCGCCTGCAATTTGCGGCACAACACAACACAACTTTGATGCTTCGAAAAGTTAAGAAGCCTCATATAGGGGACGAGCCAAAGCTCCATCGACCACCGGATGCTCTGATTTCAATTACAAAGTTAACCGCATCGATAATCATGTCAATGTGAACTAATGCGGAAATATTGATAAAGACATTGTCAACAGAACTGTCACAATCGAATTGTTTGTGCACTGCAAATCGATTGATTGCCCGTTTCTCTCTCTTTGTCTCTCTCTCTCTCTCTCTTCGCTCTTGTTGATCTCGAAAGCATGTAACGATAGTTGAAAATGTTGGTGCAAACAACTGAATTAAACATGGAATTCAGCATGGTTTTTTTTTTCTTTTTCCCTCTTGCTATCGTCGTGTGTTTTGTGTATCTTTTACGCGCTGGCAATCACATAAAACAAACGAATAAGACTTGGCCAGCTCTGTTTGCTGCTGGATAAAGTTTCCCAGAATGTAGTCGATGTGCGGTAAGCACCCACAGGTCGACACATTCTTTCTTCTCTTTCGTTTTTTTTTTTTTTTTAATGTGTACAGTACACCCAAAGGTCAGAATTGACAACGTAATCCATCTAATCAAATTGTCAATAAAAATGTTTGTCTTCACTTTGTGGTAACGGGCGCTTCGTATTGGCAAAGCGGTTCTTTTGGATGATTGGCTCAATTGAACGGAAGATGAATGAGGAAATAACGTTTGCTATTCTCATTTTATTTGTTCGTTCCGTTCAATATTTTGCCACAACGGTTTGTCAAATAAAAGAAAGAGAGTGATGATTGAGTCAATAAGCCAATGGAATGGCAGTCGGAGAACAAAAATTAGAATCAAATTTAATTTAACTGTCAAATTTTGCGCCAAATGACAATTGGAATCAATTGAATTTTTATCACACGGCGTTGATCTGTTATGTTATTATTTTGAACAAATGAAATGAAATTGGAAGTGGCTTCACAAAGTGGCTGGAATGAAAATTGAAATATGGTTTTTTGTCCATTATACTGCTCAGTTTGTGCGATTATGGTGCAAGAACTCGCCTTTATCAAAACATGTACGACATTTTCAATCCGGTGGAGATTGTGTGAGCGATTGTGATTGTTATTGTTATGAATTATTGTTTTAGATAGTTGAATTGTTTGTCTCTTCACTTTGAATTGTTGGATTTGGTGCGAATGAATGAATATTCAATACTTCGAGTGTTGTCAAATCAAATGCCATGAAGAAAATCAAGCTATGACCATCTTTTGCAGCATTTGACACTCACCGCCGCCGCTGCTGCCAAGCAGAGAGCGAGAATGCGGAGCAGAGGCTCAAACATGAGCCTTTGGCTCGTGACAATGGAGCATCAATAAATGCAAGGAATTTTGTGTGCAAGTACGCCATCACCACTAGCGAATCAAAGAACGCACTTACCATATTTCAACCGCTCGAATATGTTCGGGCACAAGACACACAAAGTACGAACATGCCAAGGAGAGAAAGAGAACGAGATGAGGCATGTGAGCCGGTTGCCGAATTTGTGATGCGGCGATGAGTGGCAAAACTGGTTAAATTAAATTTGAAAACAAAACTTTCTGTGTGATAGTTGTCGATGTGTAAACATAATTGTATGGGTTTTCCACTTGGTGTCGACGGAACATTGTTCGAAATCTCTCGAACTATTTCCCGAACCATGCATGCACACCAACTTCGTCATAACCACTTCCGAGCGAATGGCAGCAGCAACAGCAGTAATAGTAACAGCAGCACTCATACACAAGCCAAGAGGCGAACATATATATATGCACGACAGAGGAGCCAACATATATAAGGACCAAATATTTGTACGTGTAGCATACTTTAATTTTACAAACGATATTCGAAATGCAATCTAAAATTTGAAACACATGTTGCAATTTATGAGAATATCATATTCGAGCATTCGTTTCGGCTGCTGCTCTGCTTGTGGATGCATGCAAGCACTGCACCGATTTGTTTCGACAATGATGTATACATATTGTATTGTAAGCAACATCAAGTATAGACGGTAAATGTTGGCATTTCGTCTGTTATCAATCTGGACTAGGGTGACTCGACGACCACACGATGCGCCCGCCTCGCCAACGCACGATTCGCAAACATTGTCAAAGGCAAAAAAATGGTTGTTTTTCCTTATCCAAGCGACCGAATCAATCAAGTGAAAATCCGTTTGACTGTGTGATCAAATTGCGTGGTTGTTTCATTTTTGGCTCTCTATGTGTTTGTTGTTTTCGTTGACGACCCTATTGTGGTTGAAAGCGTATTAAATGCATTTCTTATCTTGATGCATCGTCGATGGATACAATATTAAGTGCATTTTCTCTACTAGATTGCACAATTCATAAGAATGGATTTGGAAAACTGGTTGCAGAATATTTTGAAGCATTTACGCTGCTGCACCGATGTTTGTTTCGGTTGGCTAGAGATATGCATGTTTGGTGAGCATTCGATACAATTGTGTGCCACGTTGTTCATATATTTGAATGCCGTGTTCTTCTCATCCAACTCTTTGTCCAATGCTCTAAAGCAATAGCACCACTCTCATTGTCGAACCTCATTCGGAGTTTATTTTGTGCTGCGATTTCAGTGCATATCGAGATGTTTGTAAGCAAAACATACAGACAGACAGACACAAATTGCATTCGCATTTCAAGATGCTCGTGTTTTGTCAAAATCTAAAACATTTTGGAGTATAGTCTGAAAATGACTCGATATCGTTTAGTAAGTCATGTTTCAGCCGATGCAATTTAGAATTGCCATGCATTTTTGGAAAATGAAAATGAACGAAAAGCTTAGCTCTCCGAAAAATTATTCGAATCGTAAATCCGTTGGACATTTTTGTTGAATTGAATCGAAGGAAATGCGGTCGAATGCATAATTTGGTGGAGGTTTTTTCCCGTGCCACTGCGCTATTAGGAAATAAATTAAGATAGCGGGCTACTTGTACTACAAGTAGCGAGTAGTTGTAGGCGTAAAACACCAGTAACCGAGTGACGGTGCAGTAAATAATTGTGAACACGAAGTAGCACGTAGCCACTGTATAGGTTTTAAGAGCGATTCGAACAAGTTGTAATTTTTGTCGACTGCGAGAGAAAGAGAGAGAGAGCTGAGCACATCACATTCGCATTCACACCCATTCACACATATTTCAATTCAAATGTTGCGGCTGCTGTTTTTCCATGTCAAACGTGATTCGCGTTGCAAATTTTTTCTCTCGCGCACTCACTCTCTCTCTCTCCTTCTCTCTCTCTCACTTTCAACGAAAGTGATTTCACGCGCACAGCTTGTCCGTTTGTTTGAATTGCGAATCGTTTGCACGCACGCAAAATGAAAAGGACGAAGCGCATGGGATGAGAAGCCACGATGGCGGCTGCCAAACGAGAGAGTGAGAATATGAAATTCGGTTTCTCTCTCTCTCTCTCTCTCTCTCTCTCTCTTTCAAAATCACACAGCATTCCATGGAACATGTTGATTTGTAATGGTATATTGTGTACGTACGCGACATTTGCACAAAGTTTTTATGTGTCATTTGTTTATTCACAAATGGAGTGATTGTTTTTCTCTGTGTCTCGTTGCCATCGCCGCCGTCTCTTCTCTCTCTCGCACACACACATGCCCAGTTTTCACTGCACAAATTGTTTTAACACATGCACCAGCATGAATCTAACTGAATAACGCCATAAAGATGTAATTTTGTCACATATTTTTGACTCTTTTGTTTGCTCTGGCGCTACAATAATTTTTTTCTCGTTTCACATCGCAAAATGTGCGCTGTGTTTTCCATGTAAATAAAATGCCAAGCATACGTAATGCAATTTAACTTGTTGAAACTGATTGAAATCGCGAGCGTACGCATCGCATAAATGATTTTTCCCCCTGTTATGCTCGATGGTTTTTTTTCTTCTCTTCTTCGTGCTCGATTTGCTCTCGATCCAGAGAGAACATTCACTATTAACACGTTTATGGTGCTTTGTGAAAAAGTGTCATAGAGTATTTTTTTTCGGCGTCGTTGGAAGTGAAAATAGGAACATTTAAAGCGCCATAAATGGAGTCTGTGATGCGGCAATGGTTAATTGAACGAACCAAATGAAACGAGTTAAATGACAGTAACCGAGATTAGAATGAAAAAAAAAGTCGTGTAATCTACACGGAAAGAAACCATGACTTTGAACCACATTATTTTTTAATGCCTCGTCGTGATTTTTTTTTTCCTGTACCCAAAGCGCTAAACGGTTATGCAATTTGACCAAAAAGTGTCATATAGAGTAAATGGGCAAAAATCGCCGTCGGTAAGGATGCGATGAGGTCTTTTTTTATGTGTCTATATGTTGCCTTGTTCCCACTTGAAATAAACGCAAAAAGTACTACAAATATGACGCTTTGTTTACATCACATGAAACGCAGTAAAATACTTAACATATTCATTTTTGTAATGAACATCAACAAGCAAAACCAGCACATTTTCAAGCGGATTTCGACGTTATGCTTTGATGCTCGAGTGTAAATTTCAAGAACGACGAGATAAGCGGAAATTCGATTTTTTTCTCCATTTGTCTCTCTTGCTCTTACTCTCCGCACAAAACATCGAGGGTATTGTTTGTGTTAAGTTACATTTATCCATATAACATATGGATATCTATTTGCTTTGGCTTTGATAGCTCTCGTCTACATTCGTTCGCGTGGAACAGCATTTGATAAGAAACAATGACCCTTTTATTCAAAATGGTCCCAAGTGAACTGTCACTCGATATCAGTCTTTGCCCATTTGCGGTATCCACTCCACACTCGCATTTTTCTACTGCTTCTGCTGCTCGTATACTTGCTTTTTTGCTGCATCGCGACCGGAATACTAAATTGCGAATGTTTGGATGATTCAATGTGTCGCTTTATTTGTCGAAGCTCCGTTCGTTGACGATGTGTGTTTGTGTGTGTGTTTTCTCTTTTGGATTTTTGCCATATATATTTTTACTAATCAAATGACCATTCGGTGTGAGGGAGTGCAAATAGCGAACTTTCACATTGAGAAATCATCTGATAGCCGTGTGTACTGCGACTGGCTCATGAATCACAATTCGCTCAAGCGAAATAGCCATGCCGAATACAATATCATGTTGCATTATTAAAAAAAAGGACTCGGAGGCAATGTCAAGAGTCATTCGATATGAGAGCCGAAAATCTTCTCGGTTTAGTGAACATTCTTCTGTTGACTTCCCCATTCAGCCGAAACTTTGTTTATTCGGAATTTTTCAAGATATTCTCCATGTTCGAAAGTCCATATTGCCACATCTTTTTCTTTGCTATCGTTGAAATCGTTCAATAGGTGGTTTGACTAGTTCTTTTTTTCGCGCCAAAAGTTACAATTTTCTATTATAGTAGACATCGATGGTTGAGTTTAGAAACCTCTTCATTTGAATAAATTCATCGAAAAACAAACATTTCCCATGGGAACGCAGTGGTTTGGTGAACAATGAAGAAACAAAAAAAGAACAAAAAATCTCTGGTCTTATTTCCGACATTCGTTGACTTATTGGAAATGCACACCTTTGTTACATTGTCTTGTATGTTGAGCAACACAGCACAATCACCAATGGCATGTGATGTGAGTAAAACAAATTAGGAAGTTTTCAGGATTTTGTCGTGTCAATACAGAAAACTTTACTTTTACTTCACCTAGCTTAAGGTCGAATTTCTTGGCGTATATCTTCAAACACTGGTGTTTGACTTTGCACGCAAACATTTCAGAAGCCGATTCTACTAAATTAAAACGAAATCGTAGACAAGAAGTGGGTGTGGAGCAGTGGTTCTACTTTTTCTGATGAAACTAATTTCCCGCGTCGTTTTTTTGTGTATCAACCGGGCGGACGAATCAGTGCAAACAAACGAAATCACTAGCATATCGAATTGAATACGTATCGGTGGATTGTTAATGGACCAATTTCCAAACATACAAAACAAATTAGGATGAACCACTGGCAAATTGGTACTACTTAATATGCACTGTCGGTCTTTGCTATTAATAGAATCACAAAGAAAAACATATAATTTGAAGCTTCGATACTCTGGTATTACTCTTTGTGCCGTGTCGGCACGTATTCCATCGAAAAGTTGCACCGAAATGCGGAGCTTCTTTTTCTTGCACGGCGAGACGTTTTCATTGCAAACGCAAACAAGTCGTACAAACAAATTCATTAAGCCATCGAAGTCATTTCCTGCATTGGCATGCTGTTCAAGGGCCGTGATTAATTTGGAAATTTTAACGTAAATACTTAATCTTCAGCTCTTAAGAGAGCGAACAAATGAAAATAATGCAATGAGTGTGTTGGCGTGCTGAAAAATCAGATCAAATTCGCGATTCAATTGGAAAACACTTTTTGAAGAATTTAAAATGAAAATCAATTAAATACTCGCGCGACGAAAGTGTCTTAATGCGACTTAATCGCCGTTTGCTTTTGTTTTCTTTTTCTGCACCGTGCAATAAATAGGTGGGAAAATCGCGTGTTGCTCAAGAAGAAAACTTAATCGCACTTGAAAACTTCTGCAGAATTCATCGCTCTTAATAAATGGACGGTGCTTTTGTTCGGATAAAATGATTGATTCGATTACCAATCATCTGTACCAGGTTTTTGAGGTGTAAAATCCCTATTTTCACACCTATTTCACACAACAACATTCATTGCCGTAATGAATTGCTGCGTTTTGTAGCATTCGTTAGGGGAAAAACTGTTTCTTTGGGATCAAAATGAAGCAGTTTGTCATTGCGTAAATAACATATTTGGATGAGATGTAAAATCTGCTCTTGTTTTCGCCATGATGCTTACGTGATGCTTTCAATGCGTTTGCCATGAATTCTCCCTCACCTCCATGCGAACGGAAGACGTGTGTGTGTGTGTGTGTGTGGCTTGTGTGTCGGTCTTAAATTAAATTCATAATGAAATTCCCAACGGAGAAATAAACCATAATAGCAAGCAAAAAGAAGGCCTGCCAACCATTCATATAATAAAATTCTCACTTACACCGTTTCACATTCGCTATTCAATCCAACATTCGTATAAACCGCTTGTTTATGTGAACGAAAAAGAAAATCGGCATTTTGTTTACATTTTTCACACAAAAGCCAAAAAGATGTGTCTATGGCATGTGGCGTCGCATTTAACGCAACAAAACGAAAATACTTTGCAACTCAATTTGTTTCTATCATTGTTGTGTTTCCAATTTTTTTTTGTCGCACACGGCTCTGGTGCCAATTCATAAAGAGCAATGACTGAAACGTCGATGAGAATTTGCTGGCTTTCAATTTCTTCTTGTCATATACCATGCATAAATTGAAAGAAAATCCGCGCTATTTTGCCGTGTGCCACCGGTATCACAATATCAAAGCTCTTCATTACCATTCGAACATCTCTACTCGTTGCCTAAATAAACTTATTGCATATTTGGCAAAGGCATTGTTTCGGCTTTCACACATTGGCACGCTCTCTTTCTCTCTCTCTCTCTCTCTCTCTGTCTCTCTCTCTTGCCTTGTGCCTTTTCAACATTCCCACTATTCAACGGATACTTGAGCATACGGTGTATGTTTTGCTTAGCTTAATACTCGTAAATGAATTCCATCGAATGGGTGAATATTATCCGCAGTCGTAGCCAACAACTGAGCTCAATGCTCGTTGTGTGCACGTTTTGCATATGTCGTTTTTTGTGTGTGCACACATCCCAATGTGCAATTCGGTGACACATTTACAACACTTTGTTGTTTTTAACACCTATTTGGAACAGAAACATCCGCTTTCGACACTTTTTTTGTAAGCATGCTATCGTAAAAAATGCTACATCCCTAACCATGCTATCGATTTGTAGCAGGTCCATATCCTTTTCTAGCTTATCGTATGCTGTGTGGTAAAGGTACACATTTTGTTGAGTTGACTCTATTCAATTGGTCTATATTTTTAGCTCATACTATGACTAGTGGATTTTTGTGTTAAAGAATAACAAGTTTAACTCTGTTTGACTTTAAAGTTGCATTTTCTAAATGCTTATCCATTTCTTCTTTTAATTTAACACTGTTTGCAAACAAGGTTACTCCAGTTGAAATGATAAGAGTACATTACAGCTATAGTTCAAAATGTTTTAAAATTGGACACATTGTATTCGTGGTTTCATCAGCCAATTCTATGAATACATATGTAAAATGTACAAAATGTGGTTTCTTGAATAATGATGATAAGAAATCAATTTTAAAAAATCAAATGGTTACAGTTTGAGAATCTTTCTAGGAAACACTTTTGTGGTGCGCTATACAAATTGTGCAAATGCGAAAACCGCAGGAAAAAATTGTTCATTATTATCAGTGGAACTATGTTGTAATTGAAGTGGTATTATATAATTGAAATTTTCAATTTATGATTTATGGAAAACTAAATGTCGAAAAGGAATGCACAATTGCACATCTCTTTTGCACTCTGATTGGTCAAAATGGATGAATGTTCCTGTTGTGTTGATAATTTCTCAAATTTCTTGAATGTTCGCGTTTTTAGTCGAGGGGGAGACACGAACTATAAACTAAGAATCCAAACAATCAAAATACTAATCCCACTATTCCACTAATCCACGAATTCCAATAAAAAAACAAAGAATACACAGAAGATCCGCACGAAGCGAACGACGAGAATAATAACAATAACATTGAGGAACATCGAAGTAAAACAAGAACCCTATTCCACGTGTCTAAACCCTTTTTTGATATTGCAAATTGAACAAAGGCAACAAGTTCAATCTTGACATTTATTTTCACATTTGATCATTGTCGCCAAGAATATGATTTGTGTTAAAATGTTACATTTTTAGAAGATAAGTGCATTTGCTATCGCAATCTCAAAATCATAGGCATCTCAGCTGCCACTTTGTTGCTTTCGATAAGCCGATAATCATTGTGGTAGAAAATTAACTGCAACAATGTCAGTGTCAAATGTACAACAAATTAAGATATCTTAACCGCGTAGCTGAAGTTCAACATTTTTATCAGAGATTTTCGACACAATACCACAAAATACTTCCCATGCCAATCACTACATCTAATTCGTGAACAGTATATAAGGCACGACATTGTGGACAAGGAATCAGACGTTCGTCTACTCTGATGAGATAGAAATCATTTTTGGTATTGAGCTACCGAGTAAGTGAATTGAGAGTGCTTTAAGTTGACACTAAAAACGGTTGGTTCATCATTATAACGAAAGTTGTAAGTAATTTTCGAATTTTAACATTGAAAAGTGAAAAGTTGAAAAATTGGAAAAAAAAAATTGTCATCCGTCTCAAACTGTTGAACTACGTTTTATTACTTTGAAATGTTATTTGCCTTGTTTTGTTTTCTTTTCGCTTCAATTGTTATTCACGATTAGAAAATTATCGTTGCATTTATTTGCCATACTATTTGGATTCAAAGTACAAAATTCATTCGCCTTCCACCAATTTCATCTTCTGATAATGCTTCAAAGATGGTTTTGAAGTAATGTCAAAATAATATAATCTCAACTAACAATAAGTTTATTTGCAACATTAGTAAATCATAGTCTTTTGGTCGTGTAACCAACACAACTGTACAAAGGCAGATAAAAAAATAGTATATTATTAACAGTTAAATTTGAGTTAAATTTGTCAGTTGAAAGATTTGGTACAGTCGGAACAGACCGATTCAAATTCAAATATGTATGAATTCATTGTTTTCGTCGTTGTAAATCTCTTCTGACGAAATCATCGTACTTATTGTCATTTGTGCAATTACACGATATTGTTTTTACGTTACAATTCAATTCCTCATTTTTTTTACTCCACAGACTAAATCAAATCTATATCACTTTATCGTCACTTTATTTGAAACACCAGAATAACCGAAGCAACAATGGCATCCGTTTGGGACAACTTTTCCAAATTGGCAGAGTTATCACTTAACTTCAAAGACCTTAGCGGTACAACAGGTGGCATTTATGCGAATGGAAGAAACCGAATCGAAGTCCAGATTGCAGTTAGGGTTCTGGGTTCGTTTACGGAAAATGGAAATACTGTAACCAAACCGATCACACTCACCGAAAACGATTTGAAAGACAATATTTATTTCTGTGATTATCTAACTGGTGGGCCGCTTGACTCCAAGTGGACAGTTTGGGATTCGGCTAATGAATATACCAAAGGTTTTCGCACCCGCCAAAGTGTTTCGACCCAGCAATCCAACAGTATCACCAAGTCACTTGACACTGAGGCTGTACACGTTACCGTGAACGCAGTTGGAACTAATCCAGATGTGGGCTACATTTCCAAATATTTTTCGTGTACAAAAGGTAATAGCGAAAAGACATTCGCTGTTGGAATCAACATTCCAGGTGTTGGTAATTTTGATACATCTAAAAACGGAACAACAACATGGAATGGACCGGGCGGTGTGGGTAAGAGTAGATTCATATCACCCGCCGCATTGACCGTCACTGCTACACCAGAACTCGTTTACGCTGAAAAAAATTTAATCATTGAGAAAGCTTATCGAAGAAATGAAACAAAAAAGCGTGCCGTCTTTAAGAGCTATGCGTCTGGGTGGTATGCTACGAAGGAATTCGAAGCGTATTATGACAACTACTACATTACTGTCGAGAACGGAATACAGAGAATAGACCTGCATTCGTACGGTGGAGAACCGACAAATAAGTGGATCGCTGAGTTGACAAGCAATCATAACAATCAGCATATGATCGTGGTGCATCCGTTTGGTACTGGCCAACAGACAAATACGTTTGGCTTCTGGGGAACTGTCAATAATGGTTCAATGAACTACAATTTTGAATTAGAACAATATGTTACTTTCAATGATCGACCTGGCGCCTTTTGCATTTCTCAACTTACTTTCATGTGCAACAGCATATGGGATCTTCCGGACGGTGTTGGAATCGGTGGTTGGACGTTCAATAATTGGTTTGATCTGTATGACACCTATGGAAATCATGGCCGATTCAAACCAGTATATGATGACAGTCATCAATTTATCGAAATTCATTTGGCTTAATCTATGGCACCGTCTTGACGAACGAAAATGGACAAATGACTCTCCACCAATTTATTTCTTACAATTTCACTTTTATAATCGTTTTTTTCTTTAAGCTCGAAATTTCTTAAATTTTTTCAAATTAAAAAACTAGAGCATAACAATTCTTTTTTCACAGTTCCGTTCTATTTTATAACTTTTTCTTTTCAGATGATTAAATATTAGTGTAAGTGCATCTCCGAAAATTTTGTTTGTATACTGAATAAAATTCAATCTGCAACCAAAAACCACTTGTGTTTTAATAACGTTTCCTAATAGTTGAAAAAATCCGCTGCATAGTTATTTGAAGAGTATTGAGTACAATGAGCTGTCACCAATCAAAAATAGTTTGTTTTCCAAAATTTCAACTTAAAATTCTAATTTTCGAACCCGTTATGTATGAAAATTTGCAATCATCTTCGAATGAAGACGCTTCCGATCGAGCTTGCGAGGCTCCTCTGTATTACATTATCTTCCACCAATTGACAAATGATAAGATTGGTTCACGTGTTTGAAGCTGTAGATTTTGAATCCAATTGCAAACTTCATAGGAGTGTCTTGTCTAAAAACCCATCTTAAAATATTTGTTTGCATCGTCATTTACACACCATTCCATTCCATTCACTCGTTTTGAACTATAAACAACGTTGTTGAATCAATGTATGACGAATTCAAATGTTAGTTTAGTTTCGAAATCAATGAATTCGTAAATAGAATGCATTGCTTTCCTTTCAAATGGAGGCTATCCCTTAGTTCGTAGCCTGAATGAAATTATCAATCTAATCAACGGCCAAATGCAATGGATAAATAAAGTGGATTGAAATGATCGCAAGAAAAATTGGAAACAATTACTTGTCAACGCGATTGTGATGTATGATGGCACATATTGCAGTATGTCTTAGCCATTGATGTCATGCGGTAAATAAGAAAAACTTTAGCACATTAAAATCCTGAAGTCATTTGATCCAATTTTTTCTTCTTCTTCCCCCAAAATGACATACGGAACAAGGAAAATTAAAATGAACACCAGCTGACTATTACGATGGTACATAAGATTTTATTAAGTCATAAAGTTGCTGCACGACGGGAAGATGTGCATGATGTGGAGCGACGTCAACAAAAACGGCGTAGACGTGGAGTAATTTTGAACTAGTTGATGTTATGGCTTCTTCATGGCGCTAAAAAATTCTTATATTGAAAAATACGATATGATGATACGTGGCGAGCGTGTGCAGTAGTAGATTAATCGATGGTTCGTGTGTTGCATTGAGCACATGCCATGCGACACGAGACTTAAAACCCGAGAACTTCGTTGAAATTCCAGTTGAGTGACATATTTATTAAATAAACAGGAGCATCGAGCAAAAAGAGTAAATTGGCTAAACGAAACAATAACCTGAACTGAACTGAAACATAAAATGATTTATTGCCATCGGTGCAGACGAACGACGCTAGATCTATCGTTTGGTCGACACCAGCACAACTTTCAAAACTCGTTTTGGCTTCAATATCGGGAAAATCATTTCATTTTTTTTACGAAAATTTTATCGCATCAATTTTGTACATCACTAAACGATTCTAGTTTTAAGGGTGATGCTCATTTTCAAGCTCAAAGTCACATTTCGGAATCTATTTCCAATTTCCTTCAAACGAATGGGAACGATCCTTTTGTGTGGAAGTGTGCTTAAGGTCAGTAACCAATTTATATCGATTTGGTTTGTTAATTGTGGGGCTTTGTCGAAAACCAATTTTCTCTCGGAAAAAACCAATATTCAAAATGAAATGAAGCACCACCAAAAACCATTCAAACCAAATAAAATGGCAATAATTTTGCTCGTTTCTGGAAAACCGACATCGCTCCCACATCCATGAAAAATAAAACATTTTCAAATAAATTACACTCGTTCGCTCGTTCATTTCAGAACAGATCTCATGTAATTTGCTACTAATTATTGGCATGTATATCAATATGCACCGCACATACCATGTGAACAGCATCCAAACATACACAAATACACGCGCGCGCGCGCGTCAAACATCTCAATTAACCTGTTCGATCCTATTGGGAAACGAAAATACGATTGCGAACCATAACAACCGCAACCCATCAACAAGAGAAAAAAGGCATCCTCATTCATTCGATTCTAAATAACTAATTTAAGACAGTTTTCTTGGCCCATTCTCATTATGAATTGGCAATTGGCCGAAGAGCACGAGGGAGATGGAGATGGAGAGAGTGAGTGAAAAGATGTAACCACACTCATGATACTCATACAAATGATGCTGTCTATTAATTTAGTATTATTTCCGGATCTGTGTTTAACACGGTGCCACAGCACAGAGCGGGAGAGTTGTTTTTCGGGCGGTGAGAGCATGTGTTTCTCATTGATAATTCGTGTCGTTTTTCCCATTTTTTTTCTCTCTTCTCGTTCACTTCGTTGCATTTCCTTTTGCTTGTTTTGAGCTTGTGTGATTTGCTGTTTTCGTATTTCGTTGTCTCATGGCGTTGATTGGTTGGCAGGCGATCGATTCGTTTCAGCCCCCTAATGTACCATTTCGGCATATGCGTTTCGCAGTAATAGACTTTTGTGTTGAGGAAAATATGCGCGCCCGATGAACGACCGTTATCGACGAACCCTTTCCAAAATTGATGGGTAATTTTCGTTCTGTTTTGTGCCATTCTCAAGATGAATATGTACAGAAAAAGGAACGGAGCTTTGTCGAAATCATTTACATTCTTAGGCTTTCTTTCTCTCTCTCTCTCTCTCTCTCTCTCTCTTTCTCACTCAAAATCCTTAAATTTGACACGCATATTCTTTTACGCCATTTTTGCAGGAGAGTGAGTGCAAATAAACATTCATCGAACACAAATGCTCTCGTCACACACATCACACACCGCGTGTGAATTTTTATATTTATTACAAATTTAGTTTCCGAACCCACTTTCCATCACTGTAATTTATTTTATTATCATTCACATCTCTTTTTTTCGCTTTCTCCCGTTCTTTATTTGCAATTTCCGTTTTCTTTGTTGCGCTCGGCAGAAATGCGACGGAAAAACGAACCGAAAAAAAATATCATCAACTGGAATGTGGTGCGCTTGCTAAATGAGAACAGATAAAAAGTTATGTTATGGAACAAAAGGTAGATTCCCTTTATTTATCTGGGATTGTGACGTGCGAGCCCCGCATGCACAAAATACTCCGTAATGGCATAAGCAACATTTTGCCAGAAAGCGAAAAGTGAAAAAGATGTCTGTGAAATGGAAATTGAAATAAAATGATTTTTTTTTAAGCCAGAGTCGAAGCAAGCACATTTTCCCGTGCACTTTTCATCCACTCTTGAACACGGTGTGTTTTGTGCGCTTCGGCGTGTGTTTTTAATTACAATGTTTCTGTGCGCTGACTATATCAATATCGTTGAGGTGTACTTGCTGCTACAAATTATCGTGGGAAAGTACTACCAACGACGAAGAGGACGATGACGACAACGTTGCACTGAAAGTCTATATAAAGTTTATGGGGCAGCAAAATACCGAATAAAGCATGTCGTGTTACTTGACTGCCGTCTTTTGTTCTGCCCCAACTCTCGTTCACTTACATTCCATAATACGCAATTATACACTCAGGTGATAGACTACGGAACGGCAAGTGCTGTTATTCTCTATCAGACATCTTTTTGCAAGCCAAAAGAACGAAAGCGAGAGAAAGAGAGTTTTAACAGGCAGAACACTTGGTTTTAATTTGATTTTAAAAGGCTCAACTCAATTATGGAGACGAAAGAAGAAGAAAAATGTTAGTGACATACAATTGAAAAGTTATGGCAGGAGTCGCGTGCACAACATGATAAATTATTCCGGAGTCTTCTGGACTCAAGCAGTGGCTGTGCAATGAGAGACGGCGAAAAGATTTATCGTGTTGATTTGAAAAGAGGAAAACATTGAATTTCAGATTCAGATTAAGAACATTTTTTCCCCTCGTAATCAATTGCCAAGGTGATTGAGCCAAAGAAAACGAAGGAATTTGGCAAATCTTCTCAGCGAAATCTTCGTAAGGGAAAAAAAATGCGAGCAAATATGGCTCTATTAATTCCGATTAGGAGCGCAACCATTATTCCATATCTTTGAAACAAAATGGAACGGTCGTCGTTGTCTTTTGTGTGCGTTTCATTCTTTTAGCGAAAGAATACACGGAAGACAGTTCTGCAGCGCCTTTTTTATGTGTTTTAATTTTGTGCATTGTGGATGCAAGATCATTCGAACAATGTATACGATTCTGGCGTTGGCTGGTACACAGAGCATGGGAGACCGCATCGTGTCTTTGGTCGTCGAATCCTCGCTTCTTCTTTTTTTTTTTTATCATGATTTATGGTTTTTAAATTATCTTTAAATGTTATATGGATCACTGAACAACTGGAAATGTGCCAGTATATATTTTTCATTGCACCGTTCTCATTCGCTTCGTACATTTTTCTTTTTCTCACGATTGCTGTCGTTTTTTATTTGACTGAGCGAACTGGTGCTCGTTTATTTCTAGCGCTGTATTATATGAGAAAATATGTTTTATATTGAGAAAGAGAGAGAGAGAGAGAGAGAGAGAGAGAGAGAGAGGAAAGGAAAGAGAAAAAAAAGATGTTTGGCGCTGGTTCTAGTGGTTTCAAATACAGTTTTGTGAAGAGTTAGTTATGGTTCACAATGATGTGCACACTGCAATATCGAAGCGCATCCATACACACACACACACACACACGGAGAGAGAGAATATCTCGCTTCGTTGATGTGTGCACCGTCCGTATAATAGGGAACGGGCCATTTTCACATCCAGCCCAGCTAGTTATTCGTCGCTTCACTTCACATTATCAATACCGTTTATGGTGTGTTTGTCCTATGCTGCTGCCACTGCTGTTGCTGTCACATCGAATCGGCCGTTTGCCGAGCGATGATTTTCTAATAAAATGCACTTTATGGCAAAACACTTTTCCGCCAAGGTGAATAAATTCTTTGCATAATGTGATGACTGTCTTTCTCAGTCCCTCGATTAAATGTGAAAACAAAAAAAACAAAAACGAACGCCTCGATGATGTGGAATAAAAAACAACCGCAATAAATTGAATATGCAGATAAATTGCACTGAAATCTATAAATTCATGAATCGACTTATTGAAATCAGAAAGCCGTCTGTTGTCATTATCTAGCCTCACACTTCTTCTTTTTTGTTCGTTATTTATTCGTTCGTCGCGTTGCGTTGAACCGTTATCATTCATATAATTTAAAAACGCATTTAATTCAATAGAAGCATTGGCAATAAAGCATATTCCCCTCTGCCAACCCCACCAGAAAAAAAGCGTATAAATATTTTGCTGTGCGCTCAAAACACGTGTAAAGTGCCGATAAATGTGCAAGCAGGATGTTGTGAAAGAAACCTATTGTGTGTTTTTCGGTTGTTGCGGTATGGCACCGCGGTAGCGGTGAACGCAAAATTTTTTCACAAGAGTTTTGGTGAATGCCAGCTAAATTAGAGCATGTGCATCTCTGCTCCCTCTTCGTTCGTCGGATGTGTGTGTGTGTGTGTTTGTGTTTTTGTACGAGCTCGCACGGGCATAAAATTAAATTCTCTACGTAATTGGCAGATTGCATTGTAAACCGAAACCATAAAAGCGAAAGCAAATTATTGTCAAAACAGATGCCACTTCCAATAAATTTTCCGCATTTTTCCCTCATTCGAGCACATTTGTTTTTTGCTCAACGTGCCAGTTAGACTCGACGTGCGTGTATGTGTAAGAGAGAGTGAGAGAGAGAGAGTATAGGCAATACTCGCACCTTGTTGCAAATTATATTTGATGCTCACATAATGCAACATTATTTATTTGCTTGATCTAACGGCTCAATTTCGGTACATTATTCTTGAAATACTCGAATTGAATTGATGGGTTGAAGATGGCAAGGGATACATTTCAATATGTCATTTGACTTCATTTTGCGACGTCGTTTCGTTGTATGTATGTTTTCTCAATGATTTGTGATCGGTGCGCTTTTTTGCTCGTATTTATGATTCATTTTGTTTCGATGGCTAAAAATAGCTGTTCAATAAATTACAGGTAACACAATTTATGGATTGTGTCATATGTATGATTTGGTTTTCACATTAAAAAAAAGCCGCCATGGCCATTCAAACGGTGCAACCATAAAATGTAATGAAAAATATGCTTTATGCCGTCGAACATTTTATCATTATGATTTTGTTTCGAACGCTCTCGGCGGATGTGTATCCGTTAAATGGCAATATTCGTCGAGAACTTTGTAATTTTAATGGACACCAAATGACCATTAAGTAATGAGATTTTACGCCCCAAAGATATCATTTCGAATTTTCATTTAAAATTTATGGCGCTCACGAGATACACGCTCACTGAACCATTCGAGCTGATGGAAATGCCACCAACAATGTTTGCCCGATATCTGGTGCAAGTATTTCGAAACATTGTTACGGATTTTATTCAATAATTTTCTTTTTTGCATACATTCAGGCGCATTTCGCACACGCGAATTTCATCATTTGTTTCAATGGGTTTAAAGCCGCACATTAAATTCAATTACACTTGAAACACTTTGAGCGGGATCAATGAATAAATTTTTAAAAAGGGTGAAAGAATAACTCGAAATCAGATTATTATTAACGAAAAATTCGGTGATCAGATCAGCCAAATGTACTGCGTTTGACTGTAAATAAAATGTTCTCTTCAAACTGGCGCTTCAACGATTAACGTTTTTATTCGGGGTATCGGCGTTTTCCATTCAATTACTTGCTCTTCTCTTTTAGTTCTTTCTGCCAAATTGGTTTATCTAAATCTCAGATCGTGCATTAGATATTCAACACTCGTTTTGGCACATAGTTTATGGCCAACAATGCTTTATGCTTGAAAGTGAACGCTTGCAACGAACCATTTCCATCAATAAATTCTTATGTCTATTCATAATTCTGTGTAATATCCATAAATCCAATGCGTGACGATTCGTGAATACCAAATATTGTCGAACGGAAATGCACAGCGAACAAAGCAAAATAAAGCCATGGATTGGAGTAAGTGGGTGTGCTGCAATGACTTCATATAAACATAACGTACAAACTTGTGAGCAAGGAATTTGTGTTCAAGCAGATTCGACAAATATTAGTTAATCAATCTGAGAAATTGGTTTTGCGGAGCAGCAAGCTATGCCATGGAAAATACACGCACTCTCAGATTGATGAGAATTTCTTGCAAAATTTCTTGGAACATTTTCTTTGGCGCGGTTTGAAGAAAGATTTTCAGATTATTCGCACGTTGCACAAAACACATTTATCTAGATATTCCAATCTGGTCAGGCCATTTTATTGGTTCAACAACAATTTATTTTTCTTGAAATTTCTATTTTTCCTCTTAAAAACCATTTTGATAATTGAAAATGCCATGTAAATTGTTCACAATTCCTTTGCGAACGAACCAGATTCATTGCTGTTCGTAAGATTTTCAGATATTTGCTTTCCATCCGATTCGGAAATTGCATTCTTCTCTAAATCACCTGACCCTTTGAACTCCATTGTTTCATGTATGTCATCTATGCTGCTAGTTATTTTCCTGTTTTAAGACCAATCTCAGTTGAAAAATCTCAAATCAAATCTACTTGAAAAAAACAAATTTTTATTCACCGAATAATCAAAAGCATTTCCTCTGGCTCATATGTGGTTTTTCCTTTAGCAAATTCATTTACCAGTTGATCAATAACTTAATTCAAAGTGACATTCATTCAGCGAAATACTTTGATTGCAAGTCTTACATCACGTAGATCTTTTTCTGTTTTCGATAACAGAGAGAATACCACAAAAAAGCAGCGTCACAAATAAATATCGATAATAAATCATTTTGAAATAAATTTGTGCCTTTGTTTATCGCCGATTCGGCGACGCCGAATGTGGTAAGGAGATGCTTCGTGTAAAGTTCAATTCGTACAAATGCAAAGAATATAAAAATGGAAGAAATGTGATGTAATTACAGTTTAATTTAGAACAGCTCTCGACAAAATAAACACACAGACGACGGAATAAAACGAAAGGTCGGCTGATTCGTGTTTGTAAAGGTGGTTGAATTTAAATTCGGTTCATTTTTTTAACGCATTTCGACAGACTGCGACAGAAGAATTTCTTTATTTTCATTTTACATTACACAATATTTCATACATATATTGGTGTATATTATTCGCAATTGACACGTAAGGTGAAGATTGCACAAATTTGAACGAATTAAAGTTCTTCTTTAATCTCGTTATTATCCTCTTCAGGTTGGACTTGTTCAGCCTCGTCCAGATGTTCGTCAGGTTGGACTTGTTCAGCCTCGTCCAG
>NW_022595272.1:2987094-3136165 GCF_009176505.1 Sitodiplosis mosellana | reverse complement strand
GCCTCGTCCAGATGTTCGTCAGGTTGGACTTGTTCAGCCTCGTCCAGTTGTTCGTCAGGTTGGACTTGTTCAACCTCGTCCAGATGTTTGTCAGGTTGGACTTGTTCAGCCTCGTCCAGATGTTCAACTTTTAAATCTACTCCTAGTTCCTCTTCTTTTTCTTCACTTACTGTTCCTTCTTCTTCTAATTCTTCTGGTAAGTTGACTGGGAAAAAGCTCTTCAGGAGATTATTTTGTAACTCTTCATCATCACCAATCATTAGCTCCTCCTCCTCATCGAAATTACACGCAGAACATCCAAACGAGCCATCCTCTGAATTGTCATCATCTACTCCAGAGAATACCGTTCTGTGGAATGATTGAAATGTGTGAATTAATTATTTTGTGAATAAAAAAAAATTGAGCTGACAATATATGATTCAAAGTAAACTTACTGGAATAGTTCAGTCAGTTCATCGGAGGAGTACGTGGTTTTTCCTGTGGCCAAAGCGCTTTCCAATCGTTCGGTAATAAGTGGTGGAGTGTTTTCCATATCACGGAACACTTTTATTACATCATTCAAGTCATTTTCTTCCTTGAAAAATGCATTCAAAGGTAAGAATGTTCCACATAAAACCAGCGCCACAGACAGAAATCGCGAGCAAACCATTATGATTTTGATTTTATTTTACGTTTTTGATTCTCTGGAAATTGTAAAGGTTTGATTGGAATAATTTTTTTTGAAATTTTTTTTTCGATCTTTGGAGAATTTTTTTCGAAGCGTGTGGCTTTGGATAAAGATGCAATCAGACTGAAATCTCATGACAAGCGATAATTCTGTGTGAAACAGAAGTTCAGGTGTGCATTGCAAAAAAAATCGATTCTATTTTTAAAAACATATCATGCACTGATTCAATGCTCAAAACAGACGTTGAAAAATTGAAGCAATCGATCGAAATGATGACAATGTCAGATCTTTTGCATTAATTTAGCAAAGCAATGAATCAATTCATGGAATAAAATCAGATGATAAAGTAAGTCACCCAGTGGGATAGTCAAATTTCATCACTGGGATAGTAAAATGTTGACATTTTTTCACCGACTTTCAACTTTGCTGCCGCAAACTGTGATGATGCAAACGCTCTCGAATCGGAAATACCATATTCGAACAGTTTTGCCCATATTATTTGATGCACCGCATAGTACTTGAGCATTCAATCTGTGTGCATATGTTATGCAAATGTTCGGTTTGGACAAGTCGATGTCCAACTTTTGGAGATGTTCAAAAAGTGACCAATTTCGAGTCGATAGATGAGACCCGAAAGGTATATTTTAAGTGTGTTTCAACCATGCAATATTGAACAGTGTGTATTTATTTTTCACTGTACTGCCCGAGCATTTATCAATATTTCATTTGCATCAGTCAATAGATACAAGATTTATGCTATTTTTAGTGTCTATACACTCGTTGAATAGCATCATTTGGATATATTTCCTTTCGGCAAATGTTAAACGACAACATACAGTGGTACGATTTTCCATTCTATCATTAGTAGTACACTGACATAACAATTGTTTTGTCTTGTTTGTTTCGAATGCATTTTGATTGCGACAACATTTTTGGAAAATGTTTACTCCGCACAAGAAGCCAAAGAAGAAATTCGATGAAATGACATCGAAAACCGCACTGTGTACTCTCTATTCTGGAGAATAGTTGGGAAAACCTCAACGAAACAGTGCGAAAGAGATGCAAATGAAGAGACAGAGTCACATTGGTACAACACATTTTAAATTAGTAGTTGGTATCTCAACGGATTTCTGTTGGAAAAATGCATGCATATCGCACAGAGAGGAACACATTGTTTTCACAACGAAACTAATTCTTTATCCAAAAGTTATTCGACTCTCTGTCGTTCACTTGAGCACCACACGAATCACAATCATGCCACTCAGCGTCGACAATTTGTTGATGCTACCAGCATATGCACTCCAACAGAGATACACAGACATACTTCCATAGCCCTGACAACCGACACATGACAATGTGTTTCAAATGCTTGTTCCCAACCCAGCCCGTTTGGCAAACAAAACTTTTGTCGAACATTTCGACTTTGCATAAGCAGTCTTAGGATGACGAATAATTTTTGGCGAACCAGAAAACACAGCTCTGAAGTCAGCATCAAATTCCATTCAGAATGGTTTCGTAGAGTCAACATTTTGCATCATTAAGGAAATTGCTTCTCATTTTTTTTCTTTCATATCAGAAACTCTGCGATTAGAAAAAAAAATAATTTGCGAAATGCAATGAAAAGTTGAAATCATTTCAAAATCATACGTCAGAAGGGCGTGATGGTTAAAATCAATATGGAAACCAGAACAAATTAGCAACAAATCTCTAATGAAAATTGGAACGCAATTCCAAATTAATTTGGTTTTCCAATTCGTTTATTTGCATTCGGATAACAATACTTTTTTCTCGAATCGCATCCAACGAAGTTCAAGTTGTGTGTAAACTTTTCGAGGGTGGAAATGGCAAAAAATGCCGGATGAAAAAAAAGCGAGGCAGCACAACAATAGAACGTGTAAATAATGCAATTAGATTTGTGTTAAGCGAAAAAGCCATGTCGTTCATTGTGGCGCTCAGACGTCGAACTATATGTTGTGCTGTACATATTTTTCCATTTAATATCTCGTTGCGCTAATTGTATTCGGAGTGAATGTGGTTGTCTTTGTTTTATCGGCCTATTGTTGTAACGGGGCTTGTATCCGGCACAATGAATTTGACGTGTTCATTGTGGTGGAGAAAGATGAACGCGAGTGATTTTGTAATGTGCTGATGCTTTGTATTTGGAACCACTCTCGTAGCTATCGTTCGGCGTGACTGTTGGCGTTTGATTCGATTTGTATGTCGATAAAACATGAATTTACACTTTTTCGCCTCGTTTCGACGGAATAGTGTACGGTTGCGGTTCAGTTGTCTAAAATTTGGCTTTCAGCTTTAATCCAATTTCAAATAGTTCACGCGTGGCGGCAGCGGCAGCGGCAGCGACGGTGGTGTGTTATTATATGGTGTTGTAATTTTTTGCTGAAGATGAAGACGCCTGATGAATATATGCTTCGATTGGGGTTACACAAAATATTTTGATTGAACGCAGTCTCTTTTGTTTCCATTTTTATCCATACCATCGATCGATTTTACCAAATTTACCATTGTAATTCACCTGTATTTAACTACATCCATTGAATATCAAACTCTTTACTGTGTTTCAATTCATGGATGATGGGCTCAGTACCTGGATGAATCGATGCATACATCGTTGGGTGCGACTGAAAATTAGTGCGAACACCTTCATTGAATTTGTGGGCGAAAGAGTCGATTTAAGGGTTAAAATCGAATTTTCAACTAGTTCCAACAATATTTGCAATTATGTATCATATTTGATGCAGCACACGGGATTTTCGCACACAATTATACGTACACGTGCTCCATTGATACTCGATTGCATGGGCTTATTCACCATGATGGCCGTGTCTACCAATCAATTCGTTCACACATTCTATTTTAAAAGCAGTGTTGATTGTTCTATTTTTAGCTTTGCGATATGTTGGCCCGTCAACAGGCAAATAGCGAATAAACATTTGAAACATACCGGACTATGTACAGTACATCGTCATTGCGCTCTAATTGCTTCAACAACTTCATTGTGCATGAACTTATTTTACTGACAACCATATTTAGCGAGAAATAGTTCAAAATGATGTTCCGTTAATTATATGGAAATGTCGAAATTGCCAGATATATTTCGGGAGTAGAACACATTATTTATATATAAATCGAAATCAGACTGATTGAAACACTTTTGAAAAGCTAAATTCAGCGCAATTCTTCGTCTTCGTCTTCTTCAACAAATTTTTCACAAATTCATTTTTAAGATTATTTATGTTTTTTAGAAGGCAATTTTGTGTTTCAAATCGATATTCAGTTTATAACCATTTCAAAGATAAATTGTTCATTGTCATAAAATAATAGGTTTCGATTTGACTGAATGGAGATTAATTTCTAAATTGATGCAAATTAATAGACTGTATGGAATTAAGTTCTCTGTCGTTTATTTATTCCATAGCAAACTCTACAGGTGCGCTAAATCGATGGGTTTAACGGTAATTGGTAACGGCTGAATATTTTTGTTTGTTTGATTGATTTTTTTTTTGCACAAGAATTGAATTAAATTAAAAGGACGCATCAAAAAGTGTAAAAGCAATGAATACAACAGGAATGAAGATTGAATTTATTTTTTAAGTTCTTCGCAGGTCAATGTGTGTTCGTTGAAGAGTGATCCTTCGCCGCATGCAATCAAACGTGGATGACCTTCGACACATGTGATAAGATGATGTTGGTCGCCTGGGAGTGGGTATCGTGGGAATGGCCAAAAACGAGCCGATGGTGAGCTTGAGTCCACCTTGACTGGGCATTTGAAACCAACAACGGCTAAAAATCACACGGTAAATTCAAATATTAATAAACTGAGTTGAAAAATCGTCAAAGCAAAAGTTAAAAACCACCTTCTGGATTGCAAATGTGAAGAAGTTGATCTGGCCAGTTGCATCCGTGGATGCGTTCATCGTAGGCCAAACCTTCGTCGCAGTGATGTTGTGATGGCTCACCGAAAGCACATTTCAAGTAAGTGGTTGAACATTCTGCACTGTCTGGATAGACACCGAAAGCATATTCACATCCTGGTGATGAAATTGGGTTTGCTGTAAAATAAAACGATAATTTAGTTCAATTAACGATGAAAATTCCATCTAAATTGTTTAGGTTCATGATTAGAATATGTCAATGATTCTTACGGTCGAATTTTTTGGTTCCACAGTCTACGGCCCAGTTGTAGTTACAATGGTTGTGTACGTTACCCTTTCCATCGAACAACAAACCATTTTCGCATGTTTCCAATGTCAATGTACCGTTTGTACACAAGAAGAATTGATCACAATTGTCTGGATGAGCGTAGGCCTGAAGAATTTGCAATGTAAGAAATTATAGAAATTTTGTTTTCATTGAAATAAACATTTGACGTATGCAAAAATAAATAAATTAAAATCAACAATCATGTTTACCTGTTCGCCGTAGGGTTCCGGACAGTGTGGAGCTGAAGCGCCATGGGCTAAAAACAAAGAAAGTAAAAAAAAAATCGATCGTTATTCTCAAAAAATACATAAAAAATGCGGCTGAATAAAGTTGTGGTTTACAAATGTCAACAGATAAACCAGTTCTGTTTTCAATGACTTCATACTTTGCCCAACACAGACATTAAATCGACTTCATTATTCAAATTTTGTACACATCGAGACATTTGATATGGAGAAAAACACTGCAATCATCAATCATTTCGAAAAGAAAGTAAATCGACTGAAACTATTCTTTAGTAACAGACAACAAACAATGCTTCAGTTTTGGGGCGTAATGAGCGATACACGAAAAATCAAAAATTCATGTGTCTCATGATTGTTAGAGGCAAACTCACGTCAGATGTGTTTATTTTCTCTCGTTAAATAACCACTTTCGAGCCGCTCAAGTGAAATCCATCTCGAATGTCTGGTTGAAAATTCAAATCAGGATTGTTTCAATTATGAATTCAAAAAATGCACAAAAACGACTGAATAAAAGTGCTACGCTAATGACATTGCATGAAAAAAGTCAACAACTGAGTAAATGTTTCGTTTTGTTGAATCCAATACACAACAGTGATGGTGGCAGTTTTTTTTCGCAACATGGAAAAAGAGATAATGAACGGTTTAATTTGATTAAACAATATCCATTTATTCTTCAATTCCATCAACGTTTACGTTTTCACAACAAAAACGAAATGAAAGAAAAAATCGTGAAATCAAATGATGCGAAGCCACAAAAATAAACACGTTCGTTAAAAATAAAGTATAAACATTATGAATGATCATCAAAAACACTTTCATTTCCATTTCCTCATTTTGCTTTTTGCGGTCGATTTCCATTTTTAGCCATAAATCATAAGTGTCAAAACTAATTTTGTGTGCACGTTTTGTATCCAGTGATTTTTTTGTTGCTGTTGTTGATCACAGCGTTGATTGGGCCGAGTCGTATTTGAAACATATGGGAATAGCAATTTATAAATTTAACCCTTTAAAGAAGCGGATTTTTGACGACCATATTTTTTTATATCGACCACAAATTCAAACTTGAAATTCATAAAATGGAAAACATTCGAGTTTGAAATTACCGCGAATCGAATTAATTTCGGGTTTGAAATGTCAATGGTTTGATATGAAATGGGGCTGAAGAAGGTCATGTTTCGATGTTATCACCATGCCGATGCAACAATAGCGAATTTGACAGACGCTACTGAATCCATAATGAATGCCTGTTCGAACATTTCAATTTGTGGTGTGTTTGCCATCGATGAAATACCAAGCGCTTCACGAACCGTTACCACAATGCGAGTATTGCACCAATGGCAATGGCTGCTACATGCTACATATATTGAGAACTCAAGCTGCTATATCAATCGAAGTTGCAGAACGGTGGCAGAATAAAAAATAAACTAGACCAAAACCGACCGAATGTTGTAATTAAAATCGACAAAAGAAAAAGTTTAATTGAGTTGCCATGAGCGCGCGCGCGCGCGCGCACGGCGCACATTGCACAGTGCACACAGCGAGCAAAATTACGAAAATGAATTGAGTAGTTGGCTCCATTTTGCAGACGGCCAGTCAACAAGTGAAAATAGTTGGAGCAACATACATTGAGCTGACATCGTTGCTCGTGTCAAGCATAAAAGCTATCGCCATTTCGAAGTATAAACAAAGATATTGGACGTTTTGTTGTCGATATGAGGGACTTGTATTGGTTTTGGTGCGTTCTCACGTACCAAATGATTGGTTCAAAGAACAACTATGGCTTGCCCACAGTTTTATTTCGCATTCTCGGCTCACGTCAGCCGCGCGATCGAACGCACATTTACATTCACCAACGGCAATAATTACTTAATGAATGTTTAATTTTGGTTCAGTTTTTCTCACACTATTCACCTTGGATTGATATGCAATGCATTTTCGTTTTACATTCGCCAAACGGCCTTTTTAGATTGGAGATAGGCAACGTTTAATTTTCTCAATTATTCAACGCTCAAAATGCAAATATTGAAACAAACGTCGGCCGACGTAGAATCAATAGAAAAATTCTTTCACACACAAAATGTTTTGTATGCCGTTCAATCGGACAAATAAATCGATGGTTAAAAGTTTCACAACAATACGAGAAAAAAAATGGCACCATTTGCTGCATTCAACTTACCCAGAATCCCAAATGAACAAATCAACGCAACTGTAAACAATGTTTGACGCATGTTTCTGTATTCGTCACACTGAACGACGAGACACGAAGGGAAAAAAAAGAGAGAACAAAATATGCACCAAATTGCGGTAGATTATGCCCAAAAATTCTTTGTTCACGCAAATCACACAGAACACGTTCTTCGACCGAGAAAAAAAAGAGAGAATGAAAAAGAAAGGAAAAAACAAAAGAGAAACAAAATGAATGAATTATTCCATAATTTTTGTATTCACGGCACGCTATTTATTGTATTCACTGTTGACTTTTTTTCTCTCTCTTCTGTCTTTGGTTGGCTTCGAATGGTGAACATAATAAATAATTGAATGCAGTGCAGGTAATGTCGCCACACACCAGACCCAACCAAAGACAAATTCCCTAGCTCGTTTTCGGTTTATTGCCCGTGCAATAAAAAAAAACGAATAATCCAACGGAAAGTGGCACGGGAAAATATATATCGAATCGAATCGCGAAATAAAATCTGAGAGAGAAATAAAATCAAAAAAAAATTCTGGAAAAAAATGCCCGTACTTGATGATGTGATTCACAATGTTACCGTTCCGTTACTAAGGTTGAACACCAACTAAACGAACGTTGCTTTAGCATAAATTTTAAAGCTAACTCCAAGCCAGCCAATGAAAATATAACGTTATTGTTTGTGTGTTGGTGCGTGCAAAACTGTTCACACTTATATTTACGTCTTAAAAACACGCCGCTGTCTTCAGCAGCAGCAACAGCAACAGTGAGTGGTCGCGTCGCTAACTTACAGTTACAACAACATCGGCAACGAACGATCGTTCATCGCTAATCATATGTGGAATATTGTAAATGTGAACAAGATTCACAAATCACCAACTCAAACAAATCACATTCGATTGAAGCGGTTTTTTGTTGTTGTTGCAAATATCTGCTGTATGCGTGTACGTGTGTGTGTGTGTGTGTGTGTGTGTGTAAAGCGAACAAAGAAAAAAGACCACTTCGATTTGTGAAAGGGAAAGAAAGCAATAGGCTCTTGTAGACGGTTGTTGTAGTGCTTTGAAATATAGTCAATTTCATGTGATTTAGTCTTGTTTTGGTATTATATTTTACAAAATTATTGACGTTGACTTGATATTTTTATGTACTATTTTTTTCCCTCCGTTCAACAATATATCTTCGTACATTATTTCTCGTTAAAAATGCGCAGCAACTCAACAACAAATGAATCATGCATCACACCCACCCACACATACGCGCTCGACATACGTTATGAGCTGCACGTATGATTATTTTGTCATCATTGCAATAAATCTTTGAATGGAAATTACCAGCTTTCATACACGATTGATCGCAAAACTTTGGGCGGAAATGAACAAATACGTAGTTGTTGTCATGCAATTAACAACCTTCGCTTATCTCACTTTCTGCTGAAATCCGCAGACGTATCGATGATAATTGTGAGCGAATGCCGTTTTGCGATGAAGTAATTTTCAGCTCTTGTGTGAGACACAAGTAGCCGAGTTTTATGCGAGACGACCGGAGCGCAGACTTTCATCAGCTGCCATTTAATTTTTAGTTCAATTAAAAAGCGTTCAATTTACCAAAGTTCGTTAAACGAATGAACGTACGCACGAGTCGCACAGAAATCCGTCCACATTAATTGTAGCTTTACTTACCTTATTTATGTAATGATCATTTCTGATGTGCAATCAGCCGTAAAAAGATGACATAAGACAAAGGAGCCAAGTAAACAATAAAACGAAAGTGTTGTTAATTGATCAATTTTCTTTTGCCAAAGACAAATAATATGAACGGTACTCAGATTATTATGTTTTTTTTTTCTTCAATAAATTTCATAATCTCCTCAATATATTATTCATAAGCGGATTTTATTTATGAGCATTCAGTTTTAAGGTCCATACACAGTTCCGCGTGAAATGAAAAAATTTCTCCGGTGAAATTTTCACCAGTGATCTTTGTATCAAGTTTTTTTATATTCAAATTGCAAGTATAATGATTTTTGATATATAAAACAGTTAGCTGCTATCATTATCAACACAATACATCAATAAATTTGTGTTTTGAATTTATTCTTCTATATATTTCGGTCACAGCTAATTTTTTCACGGTCGTGAAATTTTTTTCTCGTGCATTTTGCACGCGAAAAATTTTTCACGACCGTGAAAAAATTTGTAGAGGCGAAAATAAATAGAAGAATAAATTCAAAACACAAATTTATTGATGTATTGTGTTGATAATGATAGCAGCTAACTGTTTTATATATCAAAAATCATTATACTTGCAATTTGAATATAAAAAAACTTGATACAAAGATCACTGGTGAAAATTTCACCGGAGAAATTTTTTCATTTCACAAGGAACTGTGTATCTAGCTTTATTGTTGATTGGATTTCCAAATAAATTCAAACTTTAATTTTAATAGAAGTGGAGAGAGAGTTTTTCTTTAAATATAGAGAGAGAGAGAAAAATAGGAAGACAGAAAAGTAAGAGTGAAAGACAATAGAATGGGAAAGAAAAAAAAGAGAGAAAAGAAAAGTGACAGTATAATAGAAATCGGAAGATAGAAAAAGTTATAGTAAAAGATAGCAAAAAATTGAGTGTTGAAAGACAATATTTGAGAAGAATTGTAGAAAGTTGCTACTAGAAAGAGAAACATAAATAAATTGAGCAAAAGGATAAAGTAGTTCAAGAATAGACGAAAGTTTTGAGCAGGAAGAACAAGAGTAGACAGATTTGAGCCTTCAGTTAGAAAATAGAATCGAGAATGGATAAATAAACAGACAGATAGAGAGAAAAAGATGTAGAAATAAAGACAGATAATTAGAAAATAAAACAGAATAGAACAGAATAGAAAAAAATAGAACAGAATAGAACAGAGTGGAGAGGAAAGTAAACGAAATGAAAAAAGAAACTATTAATTAACTTAAGTGTTTTCGTTATAATTTTACATATTAAAATCTCTTGGTGTTTGTTGTTGAATTTTTTTTTATCCTGTCTTACGCTTTCATAAACAAAATCAAAAACTAGAAACAATTTTTTTTACGCAAACTGAAAACGATTACAAACGAAAAAAATAAGTCTATCGAATGGCAACAATCATTGATTGCTCACAGCATTTATTTTCTCGATTTCTTTGATGGTTTGCTGTCTTCGGATTCCTCCTTGTACCAGTCCTCGCTGTGAGAATAAAGGAAAACACGGCGTAAATTGAGTGAATTGGTCATTTGGCCCGAATTAACCAAAGAAAAAAAGTTCGAATCGATACTAACCATCCTGGAACATTTTCTGGTGCATCGCACATTTCTGTGGCATCGTTGTAGACTTGGCCAGCTGGGCAGCCGAGTGGACGCTTGTCAACACCGTTCAAGCACACATAGAATTTCTGGCAGTCAGTTTCGTGTGGGTATTTTGGATGAGCAACAATTTGACCTTTGGAATCGCTGACTTTGGTGCTTTGGGTTGGGCAACGGAAACCATCGTCATCGACGTCCGAATCTGCGGCGAGTTCTGAATAAATAGGCATCCAAGTGAAGTGCGACCAAACAACTGAATTTCATTCCTTTGACTTACCTAATTCGGATTTGCAGCCTTCACGGTTAGCTGTGTCTGGCCAGACACAGGTGCCTGAGTATTCATCGAAATGCAATCCAGAGGTACATTTGATTTCGATGGCGTCACCGTCAATGCAGTTGTAGAAGAGATTGCACACGGCTGGGTTTGGATGGGCGAAAAAGCCATTTTTGCGTGGACATTTTTCGTTGTTTCCCTTTGGTGGTTCTGAAAATGTCAACAGAATTTTAAATCAATCGATTCTAAGACGGGAAGAGTGTTCTCTTAGTCAATTCCAATGTGAAACTCACGAAGTTCTGTACGATCCTCGCAGTCAACGTTGAATGGCTGGTCGCATTTGTTCTTCAGCCGAATGGTTTCGTCAAACACCAAACCGTCTGGGCACAATCGCTCGGTGGCCACACCATCGTCACATTCGTAGTATTTATCGCATTGGACAGGATCTTTGTATTGGCCACTTTTGTCATTTGGACATTGGAAATTTGTTTCACCTTTTTGGGCGTCTACAATAGAAATTGAATGAAACAAAGTTTGTGAAAATTGAAATGAAGTCACTGATTTTTCTTCTTTTCTTTTCAAACAATGTGCTTAAACATAATAATCTGTAATTTTATTGCGTTACGGTGTATCGCCAACGCTCGATGTCGTCGACGACAGCGTCAACATTCCCATGATTGCCATTTAACTAGCATTAATTTCATGCATAAATAAATATGGTGTGTCGCCTAGTTGTTGGACAACTTTCTAAATTCATATCATATACATATATTGGCAACACTGTCGCGCACCGTGTGTTGCTATGTTATTGTATTCAGCATCGATAGCATACCGATCAATATGAATAACAATCTGCGGAACTGTGCATAAAGTATGAAACAATACACACAAGCGCGCACACACGCGTGCGTCCACTGCGCCCCGTTTATCGTCGCAAACTGTCCGACATCGCACCAATTACCTGTATCAATATCGGTCGATTAAATTTATTCAGCACAGGGTCGCAATAATTTGCCTAATTCTTACTAAATGATTTTTTTTCGCCCAGAATTGAGCACAAAATCATATTCAAATGGTCATTTCGGTTTTTCGACGAATTAGTTTGCCAATTCCAAATATGGAAGATGAATTATGCAAACAAAAACGACTGAAATCGAGAGTTTTTTTTTCCTTCTCCTTCTTCGTCGTTGTTGTACATGTTATTTCGTCGAAGAAAGAGTTGATTTGGCGTTTTTTTGCTTGTATAATAGCGAAAATGGATTCGAAGAAAATTCGATGTTTCAACAAAAAAAAACCAGTTTCATCATTCCGAACCAACCAGAGCAAATCGGACAAAGAAATAATCGAAAAATAAAGACAAAGCAACCAAAAGCCGGTTTAGAGTATTTTTTTATCATTTTACGATATATTTTTTTGTGTTCCTCTGTCATCGATTTTGTCGTGCGATTATTATTATAAAATCGAAAGTATTTTGCATGTGATTTCTTTTCTTCTTCTTGCTCGGAGTTATTGTTACCACTTTTGATTGGATAGATGGAAAATCGACCTGACAATGACGTGTCTGAGCTGCATGAACAATACCGAAACCAACAACGGCGACGACATTTCGAAAACAATGCCGAGAAAGTCAATTTGTCATTCAATGAAAGGAAAATTAAAGAAATGCCACAGCTGTTCGATCAAGCGGACAGTGACTCGATGAAATTATTATGTCTTCATTGCGGCGATATTCCATGCACCGAGAAAATACTTCAATTAAATTCCAATTGAAATGTTGAACAAATTCGATCTGATCATTTTCGGATTCGAATCGTAATGAGAAATCTCGAATTAAATCGTGCAAACTTTGGTGGCGTTGACAGGAAAATCACTCACATCCAAATAATGTTTTTGTTTGTGGTTGTTGAAAACATTTAATTTCGTTTTTTTATTGGGTCACCTTTAAAGATCAATCGATTAAATGGGCTTGATGTTGAGCTTGTTTCTAATTTTCAACTTGGAAATTAGACACGACAATCCCATTTATGTTGCAAATGACATTTTGATTTTTCCCATTTTATTGGCATTTCAATGCACATATTGACCTTTGCCATTTGAATGTTACGCTTCTCTCTGAACATACGAAAATGTTGGCAAATTTATCGTGATTTTATGCATGATTTGTACAGCAAAAATTAATTTTATTTATTGTGATTATGATAAATCAACACCGTTTAGCAATCACTTTTTGAATTATTCAATTTTGTGAAATGGCAATGCCGAAGGTTCGTCTTCTGTGAAAATCTTTTCGATTTTATGGAAAATCTAACGAAATTTTTACACTGAAACCAATTAAATTACGGTTTTAAATTTGAACAATACGATAGAAATGGAATAATTTCAAATCGGACAAAAATATTTGCCGAAAATTTATGAATTTGAAGTGAGAAAAAAAAAACGATAAATAAAAACTCACTAGTAAAAGCCAATGAGGCAAACACTAGAACTACAACAAAACGATTCATTTTGTTATGTTTTGAAAATTTAAATAAACACAAACACTTATTGATTGAAACGCTAGACAATTCGATGGTACGATGAAGAGTTGAATTTCTTTTTATATTGACCTACAACTAAACCGTTCCGTATGTATTCTTAAACTACGGCTTCACATGTAAACGACTCTTACTTTTGAGGACTCCCTTCTCAAAAAAAAAAAATGAGCGCAGCACGGTGATCACAGCGATTTTGTTATACTATTACATCGTACGCTTTAGGTTCGTATTCGTTGACCGTAGTTCAGCGGGATTGTTGCTTATGTTGCCTTTGGGCTGGATGTTGCACACATTTGCACATGTTACATCGGTGCGACTACTTGTCGGTTTTGTTTTCTTCTTATTTCTTTCTCGCTTCAACACATGAATGAAATTTCGTGCACAAAAAAGGTGGGCATTGGACACAATTTCGACGAGAGTATGAGGGGTTTCTTTGCCTAATTGCTGAATTGCAACAGTCACACCGAAAATAAAATCGAGTGATGTGTTTTGACTTCAGGCCCGATTCAACCTTGTGATCTTGCATTTGTTGCACTGGTTGTCATTGAATCCATTTTTTTTTTATTCGTTGTGTGTTTGGCAATTTGAATACCTTGACTTTGTATTGCGCTCGCACATAAAGTGGTTTTCATAATAAAAAAAAAGCCACTTTTTATTTTCGTTCAAACCAACCGGTAATTGAAATACTTCATTTACTCGTCTCGACTTGGGTGCCCGGTTTATTGCCTTTCGATTGTTTGGGTCGCGGTAAAATCGTGTGCTTCACGGGTTCACATCGATGCGAAATTCACGTTGATCGTGATGCTTACTTTGCACAACAGTTTATTGATCTTCGGACGTGTAAACAGCAAGCAAACACAAAGTGTTCAGTGATTCATTTCTGCCATTTCATTGAGTAATCGCAATTGAAAAATCACCGCAGAAAATGAGCATGGAAAAAAGAAAGCAAATGCCACATTGGTAGATTTGTTTTTCTCATTTCCAACAATATAGCAACGACCAATGCATGAAATGCGCTGTATCGATACGTAGAAATTATATAAGCAATTGAATGAACGCGTTTTGTCTTCGATACATATATATTTTTGCTGCTGCTGCTGCTTTCTTCTTCTTCTTCTTTCATTTCGCACTGATTCTGGTTTTCGACGATTATACACACTGACACACAATCCCAAGTGGAAGTAGATGTTGGCCAATGACCAAAAAAACTGGTTACTGATATCGATGCATTCCGAATGCACCTTCAGCCATTGGGAAATAGAGGAAATAATATTGCTATTGGGTTTATGTGCAAACCGTTTTGCTTTTCTCGAGTCTCTGCAACTCGTTATTAAGTAATTATTCGACTGATGCGTCGACCCGAACCACTTCATGCAACAGGAAGATACATTAAGTTCAGTGTACGTATGTGGTGTAGCCACATTTCAATGTGTTTATTTTAGTTTCACTATGAATTTATGCAGTAATTGACTCAAAGTAGTTCAATAGTGCCATAGACAGGTTGTGCCTCATTTCAACTATTTGTGGCGAATTAGTGGTTATGCAAATGACCGTTTCAACTGACATATTTTCGAAATTTGGTCGTCCAACACGCTTTTTTCGTCTATTATTGAATTAGTTTACATATTGCCTCGGCCGATGTATCTTGGTGCGACACGTGTCAATTTGTACAATTTACCTTCTACGCAAATCATAAAAAAACAGTTTTTCGAATATTTATATGGTTGCTTCAAAAATTCGCGCATACATTTTCTCCACAATTTCAACGCTCTTTTTTTTGCTTACGTCTTTTTCAGTTAATGCCAAATAAATTTCATAATAACAAAAACATCTTTATTTGATAGTAAATGGCTTGAAACATGATATTTTTGTTTTTTCTTCTTTTTCAAAATGAAATAGTCTCAAATTGGCTGGTTAGCTATGAACACGAGCGATACAATTTATTCGTTCGTTTTGGCGTCAATTTGTGCTGATTTCCCAATGTACGCTTTACGTCGCTTTTCATATATGGCTTTGCTAAGTTTAGATCGTGTTGTCTGCGCACGGTCGAGCAGCTCATGCCATTTTATCGTAATAACATCCGCTTTGGAGGCGTCCAACTGCGGAAAGAAATGGAAAAAATTTACGATTTGAATAATAAATTCCGATTTTGTATTAATTCGAAATACAAAGTGATTTTCTATTGGATTGAGCGTAGAAAATCTACAAACCTTTTGGTTGAGTTCGGCTTTAATCATGTCGAATTTGAAACCATCCAAGACGCTTTTTAGCATATTTTCCACGTTTGTTGTGATAAAATTGAGGCGTTCAGCCTCATGATCGACATCTTTCGGTGGAATTAGTCTGGCCCGAATTTCGCTGACCTCATGGTGAATATTTCTAAATTGTTGTTCAATCGCTCGCTTTTTCTGCGCATTATAGGCTCTCCTATCTAATTCTGGTTTCATTTTCATTGCAATTTGCTCGGGATCGAACCGCTTCAACTTTAGCAGGGCTTTCAGAGATCGTTTCATCATTCTATCTTCCCATTTTGCGTGTAGGCGCTCACTCAAATCGAATACGTGCTTTGGTTTTACATTCTTCGAAATAGACCTATTAAAGGTGAAAAAGAAGGAAGGAGGAAAACATAAAGGTGGAAAACATTCGAAAAATTTTGCTTTTAAAGATATTTTCGAACTTCAGAGTTCATATGATTGTTAGGTCAAGCGTTTCAATAACAATCGTACATACTTTGCTCTAACGCTGCTGTGTCTCTTTTCATCTTTCGCCTTTTCTTTATCCGATCTCGGTTTGTGGTCTAAATCTGTTGGTTGTGAAACAGACAATTCTAGTATTCTGCGTGATTCTTCGCGAATGAGCTCTTTTGGCTCATTCAAATGTTCATTCTTTTCGGTGTATGATTGTTGCCATTCACTGAATCGCTCCTTCCGCCGCAATTCGTTCTCAATCAACGCTTTGAATTTCTAAGTTTAGATTTTAGGAATAAGAAACAAAATATATTCATCTCCAATTCAATTCATGCATTTACTTACATCATGATCATCATGATTGGGCCGTGAAACAGACGGCAATGTGAATGCTCTTAAATTGGCCTTTTGATCGGCAACCATTAAAATATCCGTTGGAAGACCCAATTTGTGTTGTGTTATTACGGTGATTATCGTTGTGCCTGCATCGTGTGAAATGCAAGGCGCATCGGTGCGAGTTAGTAAATCCCAAAGTTCAATGGTGCCACCGTAACGAGCGATGAAGAACAATGATATTCGGGTTGGGCTCCATTGAGCACACGTGATGTTTGATTCTCGACGCCGCCAAAGAATTGGAACTGATTGATTGCTTTCACTCCAAATGGCGAATATCTTCTGTCCCGCAGACACAAGCACTCCAGGCATGAATGGGTTACGTTCAATCATTAGAATGGGCCCATTGTGAATGGTATCATAGGTTTCAATCTGTTTTATATCGAAAAAAAAAACATTTTTTTTCTCAACAAATTTGAAATGAATTTAACTAAAAAAGTATCCAACGACTTTCCACTTATTTTAAAAGGCTTAAATCAAGAACATTTATCGATTGGCAAAATCGCAAACCTTTTTCGCTTTTTCCGGCTTTCCCTCTTTGTACAAAAATCCTTCGAAAATGTAAGTGCCAATTGAGCCCAACAAAGATGAAACAAGCAGACGATTGCTTGCTTTCTCTTGTTGTTCATGTATCACTTTGAATTCAATTCTCTTGTCAATTTTGTCACTTTTAGCATCACCCACCGGTTCGTATCTGCAATTGTAAAACGCCTTGATATTCCTTTTATTCATGTTTTGAACCACTTTTCACATTTTCATCTCCTTTCGCAAATTCCGGAAACAAACCTGAACAATCCATCGTCAATGATCAAACTAGAGATTGGTTGTTCGCATGTTGCCGCGTAAACTGGCCGAAAAACTCCATTCAACTTTTCATATGGTGAGGGAGGTTCTTCCGGCACCGATAGTTTCCTCTTTGTATCGGTACGCTTGATTTCACTTGGCGCCAAGTCCGGATTGACAAAATCAAGATCCCAGAACAAAACGGTGCCATCCAATGAGGCTGTCACAAATTGTCGAAAAAACTCATTCGGTTTGATGCTCTCTTGAATCAATCCTGTCGTAGCTACATTGTGTTTGCGATTCAACCACTTGATGCTGGTTATCAACTTTTTGTGGGACAATTCATAATGTGAAATTGCCACCGGTCGAACGACATTCCGTTGAATATTCTCAACAAATTTCGACCAAGTCATGAACGAATGCATTTTTTCACGGTTTTTCTCTTGTTTATCCGTTAATTCTTCCGGATGTTCGATGCGATGCAAGCAATTTTTTAAATCCCAAATTATCAATTGTCCAGTTACTAGGCCACCAATCAATAAATTCGCGTCATACGGGCAGAATGACAGAAAGGTTACTTCCCGAGGCGATTCCAATACCAATTTTGGATAAAGTGTATCGACGAATGACCACATCAGAACCGGATTCGACAACATTATCGATCGCTTATTCTTTTCGGCATCGGGTATTTTTTCGTCTATAAATAAATGTTTCGAAAAAGAAAATCATTTATCATTTTGCTTGAGGTGATTCACTGAAGTGAAGGAAGATAGTTGGTGAATGAATTTTATTTTTACAATGATTCAATGAATCATTGATTCATAAATAGGAAAATGATTGTAAGTGACACCTTTGACGAATGTGCTTAATCCTTTGTATGTGTAAGATACAACAAAAATGCCAGACAATGTTGGATGCCATGCGAACGCATTCACAAAACGGTCAGCACATCGGCTTGGATCGATGAAACAAAATACTTCCGTGATGACTGGCTCTTCGTATTGCTTGATCGATTTCAGTGCAATATGCGTGTAATCATCTCTGTGTAAACATTTACCTTATGAATTTTGACAAATTACTGACTCAATTTTAATGTTAATCACCTGTACATATCAACGGCATTGAATTCCAAAACTCGAATAAGCTCCTTCATCGCATCGGATGGGCCAATGAAATCGTTGGACTTTCCTTCTTCCACCTCTTCGTCTTCCTCGCCATCAGCGCACGATGCTTCGACATCAGTTGCATCATTATCACCGACGCTTTCCTCGGTATTGTTGGCTACAATTAACAAAAATTACAATTTTTCAAAACAAATTATACTAAAACTCACGCAAAATTCAATTAATTTTTCATTTAACCTATTGACTAAAACAAAACTAAAGACTGTGTAAGATACATGGCATGTATTGCGTGGCCGGAAACGAAGATTACAATGTAATTCAATATTGAAGAAAAAATTAAACTCAAGCCTGAAAAAAACTCACGATCAGTGGGAAGTTCATAGGAGTATTGTGACCATGCATTCGCTGGAAACGTTGGATGAGTTTGTTGTTCACATTCGACAAGTTGTGCTGCAGATTGAACGGCAACCGACACGGTTCTTCTCATTACAACATCGATATTCTTGTGTTTTGGCACCAATTCGACATAGCCATCGCGAACATCTTCAGCAAATCGAAATGAAAGCGGTGCCGGAGTCTTATTATTCGAATATAGCCGCTGAATTTCCACTTCAACTTTATCCTTTTGCTTCTTTTCAACTTGTAAATCGACTTCGATTTCGCTTCCAAAGCTATTCCACGGTCGTGGATATTTAAAAATGGTTTTGTTAACGCGTTGCCTTTCGAACGCTTCCAAACGTTGAATGAGACTAACTGATTCCTTGGCTGCCTCCGGATCGGCATAGAACAAAAATGTGTCTGTATTTTCAATATCCGTGATTGCCGCTGCAAAACCAACTAGTACCAAAGCATCTCCATCCAATTCAAGTAATTTCAAACGAAATTCAGCCACTTCAGGTGGTCCAGATTCATCATCGGGCAGATAGTCGAGCAGTGCCTCTTTCCGAACTTGTTTCCATGGATTTTCTTGCGAAATATGAACGCCAACCTCCAGTTGAAGCCCTTTTTGTTGATCTTGGTCAAGATCAAGTTTCGTGCAAAAGTCATACGAACTCAACCGATGACGTGCACTCAACACATTGAATCCTTCGAGCAATGCCTGATCTTCATCATCGGAATCCGATCCAATTTGGAGAAACTCCTTCTCCAGCGGCAAAGCTGCTGCTTCATCGATTTTTTGATCGTCTTCTCTGTTGAAATTGTAATTGATTTTAGATGATTTATTGAAAAAAGTTCGTTTATTTCAAAATTCTATGGGTAAGAACAAGAAGCTGGAGGCAATATCTCTTATTTTTCAACTCTTGATCTCCATAGAATTATAATTTTGATTCGAAATTCTAAAGCTCAAATGAGCTAGCTCTGCGAAAGTTGGTAATCTTCAGATTCGATACAAATAGAATTAATAAAGCGGCAACAAACCTATAGTCTCCGAACTTCATAACCGAACCGCTCCTCGACGTGGTCGGAGTCGAAGTGGTTGTCATTAAAACGAATTCCATTGTTGATGGTAGATATTTTACTTAGCACCCACACCACAAAGAATTTTACCGTATTTTCCTGACTTTTCCCTCCTTTTCTTCCACCTATGAATTTTCCTGTATAAAAAGGGAAAGAAATAGCATATATGTACATTTTCCCAGATATGATTTGTACCATGCGGTTCCGAGGTGAAAATTTCATCGGTTTAATGGTTTCGAGTCATATGTCGAAAATTGAATTCTTTTAAACATACAACATTGTACGGTTCAACACCCCAAATACAAAAACTATCACGTATGAGTTACCGCAAATCTAATTTATGTTTATACGGCGACGTTTCGTTCCACGTTTCCCATTCCCAATGCACACAATATTCATTCATTATGAATGCACATGTAAACAACAACTCATGTATATATATGGAATAAGCACGTGAGAAAATCACTTACATTACCTTTCGTTTGCCGTATTAATGAACCCTCCGTTTAATTTTCAGCAATGTTCTTCATTTTTTATATCTTAATGGATTTCCGTACAGTTTTGACACATGAGACTCAGGTGAACACTGAAAGACATGTATCGATCAAACAATATGATTAGCCGCATAGTCAGAGTCATGGAAACGCACGGTCGGCATTCGAAAAGTTAGGATTTTTTGCAAACATCACGCATGCAAAATGCTTTCAACGCTCTATTGAATATGTCAGGGGAGTAATAATCAAAATGCCGTTTTTTATTTTAAATATTCAGTAAAGCAAATTCAGTTTATTGATCATTATTCATATAGGACAGCATTAATTTTTACATATTAATGGTTTAAGACTGCGTTTTGAGGAACGAAGAGTATCAATTAAATTATATTTGCGGTAATCGACTCTTTTTTTTCAATACCCTCTCTGTCAAGGGGCGATTCACGAAAACAAAGAAGAGCGAGATTTTGCGAGTTTTTGTGCGTTTTCTAGTTTGAACAATTTTTAAAAAATCTCAATAAAATGCAATTTTCCATTGAGCTTCCTATTACATATTAATTTATTTATTCAAAATCATATTTTTGATCGACTGACAAGTTTTATAAACTGATGTATAGCTTAAAAAAGGTGAAAAATGAAGAAAATATCTACTTCAAATTTTTACGCCTTTTTCCGAGTTTTTTTTTTATATTTGCGGTAATCAAGTCTAGGCTGTCCACAATTTTCATTCCTTCAATTTCGTAGACTGCATAATGCAATGCTCCAAAAACTAGCCTATATATTGGTCTAATAAATTATCATTAGCAATCATCATCATGACGTTTGAACACATCGCCAATTTTTCTGTAGGATTTAATAAATCGATTTTGCACTTTTGACTCCTCGCCTATCAACGCAAGATTACCACATACTGAAGCTATGGATATGGATTTAAAAAAATAAATATGTGCAAATATGAAATCAAAAATAAATTCAACTCTAGCCAAGCGATTGGTCTCGTCTAATGCATAATGTGGATTTTGCATCTGTTGGACTATTGATTTGTGCAGCTGCTGTGTTTTTATGTTCAACTGTCATGCACTAACATCCTTCTAATAGAGGATACTACATTGCATTCGGAGTCCATTTGATTTGCAAGACCGGCACTAGATGTCGCTAGGTGCAAAGAAAGAGGCCAAAAGTGATTAACATAACACCAACGTCGAAATAAATTTGAACTTTTACATATAATATAGTATTTGGAATTTTGGTCTTATTCTCTCTCGCTGATTCAACGTAAACACTTACCGAAACTATGCCAAATTTGATTACACGGACTGAAACGTGCGAGAAATCAAAGTATTGAAAATCAAAACGGATTTTTTCTAATTTTTAGTATAAATATTCAGTATTTTCGCCAATTCAGTTTATTGATCATTATTATTTACCTAGAGCAGCATTCGGGATTACATGTATTGATAGTTTGAATACTCAAAGAAAAGAAAACATTAAAAGCTTGATGTTCAAACATTACAATTTCAGCTGTGTTTGGCTTAAACTACAGTTAAAATGTACAGCAGAGGAATATTTGATGCAAACCGATTTGTTCCTCCTTCACATTTTCCCTCTCTAAACGAAACTCTTAGTCGATATGAGTGACTCGGGACCGCTAACGCTGCTGATCGGCTGTGGAATGGGTGTTTTCTTTTCAATACTTTCAAAATCATCGGCTTGATTCATTTTCAGTTCGTTGAGTGTGGCTGCGAATTTGGTCCATTCATCCATTCGTGGCGTAGCCAAATTTTCAGCAACATCATACACATAGATTTTGCCTGAGTCATCACCAATTGTAACATGCAATCCGGACGGTGTCCACGACACACGATTCAATGCTGGAGCACCGTCAATCACAACCGAAGCCGTTGGAACTTCTGTGTCTTGATTCAAATTCCACAAATCCAAGCGGCCATTGCCATCAACGCTGGCAAACAATGCCGGATGAATTGGTGACCAGGCCACGTCGCAAACGTAATCGGAATTGTCTTCAAACGAATAGAGTGGTTTGTTCTCTTTGAGGCTCCACAATTTGATCGTCCAATCGATCGATGACGTTAAGAACAAATGTCCAAAATCAGGCGACGATTGGTTGTAATGCGTTGAAATGCCAGTAACAGGTCCCAAATGCTTTTCGTATGCATCAATGATTCCAGGTCGTGTTCCGTGTCGGCAACCTGTAAACGAACATATCGTTTGTTATTATTGCCCAATGAAATGTGATAACATATTGAACTGAATAGCGACAAAAAAAAAACAATCGTCTTTAATCGTAATCGCTTACGAACAATTTCTTTTCGAGACAGAAAAAAAGGTAGAAGAAAAAGTCGTTTCTGTCAAAGTGCGCCATACCTTAGAGCGAAATTAGTTTTCCAGTTCAAATAATCACGTGAACAAGTTAAACCAATTAAAAATAATCGTATGATGTCATTGCAATAGCACGCTGTTGAGATTGTGTCGTCATATTTTTGTTCCACTTGACTAGAAGTATGGCCCAGCGGCATTTACATTCATTGTGATATTTTAAAATCAACTCACCTGAGTAAACATTGCCATCTTCACTGCCCAAAACGAAGTTGTTGATTTCATTCTTGGGGAATGCCATACTTGTGATCGCAATTGATTTTGATTGTCTACAAAAGGAAAATGTCGATTGTCAGTGAATTTTTTTTTTGAACGTTTGAGATTTGTATGGCAAACTTAAACTTACTTGTATTGTAGTTCTAGGATTTCTTGTGGAGTTGACAGCATATCCAAGCTCCATGAGCAAAGTTTACCATCGGATGAAATTGAGATGACATTGTGAGCATTTTGTGTACCGACCATTCCTAAACAATAGACCGGATGCTGAAAATAAACGAATCACCAAATTATTATTCAAATTCATTTAAAAAAAATGAAATAAAATGAAATTTTGCATCATTTTTTTTTCTGAGCAAAATCGAAGAAAATAAAATCAAAGACATTCACCGTGTGTGCGCTTGCATTCAATGGGCTTCGTTGGATTGGTGTACGCTTTTGAACGCGATTATCCCATAAAACGATTTGACCAGAATATGTGCCACCTAGTATAAGGTTTGGGTGAAATTTTGCAAAACAGGCTGACATAACGGCACTCTGGCAATGGAACGTATCTTCAGCCGTTTCCTTCTTGAATTTCGTATTCCAAACCATAACAACGCCGTCCGGTTCATTCGGTGATTCTTCGTTGTTGTGGTATGATGCCAATAGTAGCTCAGGGAAATGGGTTGACCAATCCATCGAAGTGACGCAACGATTTTTCGACCAACGATCACAATAGAAGACACGGTTTCGAGATAGCTTGGCGTGAGATTTCTCATCGCTGGCAGGAGAATTTGAAAAAAAAATGCATTTAATAAAAAATATTTTAGAATTTAGGGCTTTCATGACGGTTTTTTTATGTTAAATAACAACAGTTCTTATGAAATTCTGTCAACGAAACCATTCTTTCGAGTGAAGAATATCGAAAGAAGAATGCAAAGCTACTTACGTTGTTTCATCAACATCACTGCCACCGATATAGTCTGCGTAGATATCCTCCGTTTCCCACAAAGCACGTTCCATAATTCGTCCAGTTTTCATGACAAACTTCTGGAAATTCTCCGACAAAATGATCATCTGCTTCTGTTCCTCGGATAGTTCGACAACTGAAAATTGGATTTAAAAAAAAACGGTGATTTTAATTGTAAAATGCCAGGCAAAGAAAATTTATTGTTCGTATCGTCGATCGAACTCACTTGGTTTCTTTTCATCTTCTTTGTTCTTTTTCTCTTGCGGTGTGATGGCTGGAGCGACCTCTTGCACAGTGGGAAGCCCATGTGGCAGGATGCCAGGCGGTAGTTTTGAATGAAAGCCATGATCCATGTGTGGCAGCGAATTTTCATCATCGTCCCCTTGGGCATCACCAAAAGTAAGCACTGTGTAAGTAACAAAACTAACATTGCTAGCAAAATTCACACCATACAACAGACAAACACGAGGACAGGTTTTCAAGAACAAGAACAATAACTAGGAGAGACACGTAGAATTTCCGAATTTTTTTTTCCTGGTTTCCCAATGTGTGTATGTTTTTTTTTCTCTTTTGTTTTTGGTTTTAATGCAATTTTAGTCACGATAGTTCAGTTTTGAGACATGCCTTTAGTTTTCCATCAAAAACAAATGTTTTTCAATTAGACTTTTGGATGAATCCAGTTGTTATTGTTCCAAAGAATACAAAATTAAATACGGTTTAAAAGTTCGGTGCTCAATCAGAATATGAAATGGTGCGTTTTGAATTGGTAAATTGCGCCGTTGAATGCATAAAAAAAATTATTGCTTCAAACAAACTATTCGCTGGTGTTTTTTTTTTATCCATGGCAGACATTTCAGCTAAATACAATATTTTTATGCTAATTCCGAATTTTAAAAATTAAATCGCTTAAATCCAAAACTGTCGGATAACATCTTAGACAATACATAAACATGTAGCTTTAGCATCGAAAATTCTTATTATACGGAATATCAGCTGGCCAATTTTCTCCACCCATTTGATTGTTTGACTAGCACACACATGTGATGTTTCATTCAAAATTTAAGATGTCACACAATGCATTTGCAATTTAGCTTAGTTACTTCGTTTCGATGATGATGGTGCTTATCACACTTGTCTTCAATGAATTTTGATTAATATAGTGAGTTTTGCTTTGGGTGCAATACACATTCTAAATTTTGAATCAATGAGAATTTGCGCGCCAAAACAAATGTATATATATATATCTACTGTCAGTGTATTTTTCTGTGTCAATTCTGAAAACTATGATCGATTTATATAGAAATTTTTGCATTTTCCACATGACAATAAACAAAAATTAATTCATCTTGACCCATCGCTTGGATTAAATACAGATAAACGTATGTAAAAGTTAGCATGGTTTTCGTGTTCCCATGTGTATTCTACTGTGATTCCCTTTTTGTTCTACATTCAATGCGACGAATTTGTTTTTTTTTTCTGATACGGATGGTTAATTAAAAGAGGACAGAACACTTGCAAATAGAGTATGTCATGAGCTACTTGAGGACAAGCGATTAGTTGGTTCATTAGTAGCGAGATACAAATCACCAGATAGAGTGGAAAATGGAAGAGGAAAAGAAATAAGTATACGCATCCACACAAAATGCATTCATTCAAAGTAAAATGTCATTCGATTTTCAATTGGATGTGGCCTATGCGATTCCCCGAAAGGGTTTCAACCACCAAAACCAATCGCGAAAACGAAGCCGATCGTCGTGCAATAACACTCTCTTTCGCGCCAAATAAGACGGTAAAATACTTTGGCGCAATTGCTTTGTTTTTCTTTACAGCGTAGCCCAAGTTTTCCTATGCAATAAAATAGGCAATTGTCGGGCCATTCTGAAGCGTGTATGCGTGTGTATCGCTTGCGCTGACGGCTTAGATATCTTACCTTGGAACTCATCTTCCCATTCTAAACCAGGATTAAGATTGTATTCATCTTGAAAAAAAGAAAAAAAGAAGAGAGAAATGCTAACTTTACTTTTCAGGCGTTTTACGATTTTTCATAGAAATTTTTTGTTCTTTTTTTTCTTAGGTCGTGATTCAGATAATTCTGATTTTTTCAAAACAAGCTATAAGTTCAAGCAACGAATCAATTTACAATGTCAACTGAAGATAGGAAGTAAAATCAATCGGAGAAAATGCTGGGCATACAAAACAGAAAATTCGCGGTTGAAATGACTCGATTTGAGCCCAACGACTTCATTCATTCAAAAAAGAAAATCAAAATAAAATTGAAGCGAAGCGAACGCCAACGGCACTCGCCATACGGTGACGACATTTCTAAAGTGCAAAACCAAACATCAACGAAATAAAAACTCCTAAAAAACGAATCGCTACGGAATTGAAAATAAAATCAACTGCACTACGAATACGAAATATAAAGTGTACGAAATACATTCATGCAAATAAAAAATTAGGGATTTAACCAAATAGAAACGCAGGGTCAAAATATTATTAATTTTTTTGTAAATTTTGTGATTCTAGTGTTTTGGGTTGTTCGGACTAAATTTTTTTTTAAAAGGGAACAAAAGAGCTGAAAAAAACTTAAGTAAATTTCCACTTTCTAAATGAACTTTGGAAAAATTGTCTTCTGGAGAAGGAGGTAAAAATGTTGAAAACAACAGAAATGGCAACATTGATGTGTGGAACTTAGTTTAGTGTCTTCATGCACGTGAAAACGTCTAAGACTAGAATGTTGAAAATTAAGATTTGAATTCATTGAAATGTTCTTATTGCGAATTAAAATATGGTTAAGCCATTTAAAAACAATAATAAATGATGAAAAAGCGCTTAAAATTATGATTATAGCGTAATAAACGTAAATCGCAAATTATTCACTAAATAAGTTTACGTGAACTGATATCATGGTTAAATGATTCAAATAATACGAATAAAGCCAAATAATTCACTACAAAATGTTACCACAACGTTTTGATCGTCGTTGAAACAACTTTTGTCGAACATATTTTGGCATCAGAAGCGTATGTACGTACAACAGAATGGGTGGAGAAAAATGTATTCAACTTTTCTCATATTTAAAAATAAAGAAAACGAATTAAATTGGATCAAGCTTTCTAATAAAAAAAAAAATGACTAGAATAAACAAAAAATTAAATGCCGATTGAATTAAAATCTCGATACGGATAAAAAAAAATAAAACAGGAATAATTTGAGAATCGTATCATCTCTCTGAGTTCCATCACATGGAATGATACGTGTGACGGCATATTTTCACACAGAACTTCGTTCCCAGTGCGCCGAGCACTTGCTATATATAGAGCGAACGTATTCGAATATAAGAAACCACACGTTATTACATGTAGCTAGTGCTCGGCGCACTGTGAACGAAGTTCCGTGTAAAAATATGCCGTCACACGTATCATTCCATGTGATGGAACTGAGAGAGATAATTGAAATCGACGCAAAATGCAGATTACGTCTACAAAAAAAAAACAACAACTCGAAAATTGCATAAATTCAACATTTCTCCTAAATTATGTTCGTGATTCAATAAATCGAAGCATTTTCCAAAAGAAGAAAAAAAACTATTGTTAAAAAGTTGTATCACTTACCGTAGTAGTCTGTGGCGTGAGCTGCATTTGTAAACATGGAACGAGAAATAAAGTTTTATCAGTTTTTTGCTAGAACAATCTGCCAAAAGTAATATTTTGATCAGATTTGTAGTTTAGAAAAATCGTTAGTCAATCGTCAAGCACGGGCTTAAAATTGGAAATGAATCGGATGAGAATTTATTTCCATATAACAAATAATGAGAAATGATTTTTCCTGTTTAGAGTAAATAGTTTTGGAATGAGCATTTTTATTGAATGTATATACAGTGTATGTTGTACCTTTGCGTGGCCGCCACCAATCTTCCATATATCCTGACAAAGGTGAGGAATGGCAAGAAAGAACTGAATCCGTTATTTTTATTTTTATTTTTAATTCATCAAATGCAGATTTTTGTTGTTTTTGTTTTTTTGGAAAGAATATTCCCAAAATGTGGATACAAACATTGAACAACGGAAGAAAATGACATACAGTGAAAACAGTAACGAATTGTAATAAATAAAATTGGTGCAGCGAAAATTGGATATAACGTAAGTAGATCGTGCGGATAGATGAAAAAACGAAAATGTGCAATTGAGAGTGTGTTAAACGAAACAAATCGAAGTGAATTTAAGATTTGGATAAAATAAGAAAGTTACGCAAGGCAATACAACAACAATAAATTGAAGAAAATAATTGCTTTTGAATGTTTCGATAGAACCAATAGAAACTATAAAACCATAAATGCATGGATTAAATTAATTGGCTGTGTTGACAAAGCAATGGTGTTAGAGGCTTGAGTATATACATCCATTCACATAAACGAACAATTGGCATTTTAAAATTGTACCCACCATCTCGCTCAACACCGCCAGTGTTGGCTGTTTGCGTTTGTTTCGAATACGTGACTGTTTCCTTTGGCGGAATTTCGGTAGCTTGAACGGCTACAACACTAAGACTAGTGGTTGATCGTTTGCTTGCTCGCGAACTGAAATCAAATGGGGCAACAATTGATGAAAACGTAGAGAAAAATAAACATTTCTTTAGAAAATGAGTGCAAATATTGATCAAACCTCGTTCCATTGAGACTAGCTGGTTGCAAACTTCCATCTGGTGTCGCATTCACTGATGTATCCGATGTCATCGAATTAACTGATGACAGGGATGACAGCACCTCTGACACCGGAGCAACGCCCAATGATGAAAGCATCTCATCCAAATTTCTATTATTATAACCAAACAAAAAGACACAAAAATTAGTTGTTATGCATGCTAGTGATAATACCATCCCATCGTTCGTTCCACTCACCGATGCGAGTCTTTCTCGGGGCCCGTCGCTAATTTGTTCGTAGCATCTTCCATGTCTTTTACTTCTTTTTCACGTCGGCGACGCTCTTTTTCTTCGCGGATGGCCGCCAATTTGGCTTTTTTCCGCTCCAATTCTGCTTTACGATCCATCGCTTTTTTAGCCTGTACCGACGCCGTGGTGAAATGATTCAAATCTAACTAGAATTCCTATTTTCGAAACAACAAACAAAACATTATCAATTTTTCCATTCTTTGCACGGTTAGAAAAATGCGTGAAAAATGCAGACATAACAATTGATACAGTGTGAGAAAAATCGATAATCGCAATAATAAACGAAAACTATATATAAATTGCAGATAAAATAAGATGTTGCGTCTTTTTGTCGCAACGCTTGAGAAATCGATGACATCACACGAACTTAAAAAAAATGGCTCTGCCCATCTCAAGCTAATCATTCTATGTGGATTAGCAATAAAAGCACGAAAGAAAAAAAAACAACAAAGTGAACGAGAACCACAGAATAAATAAGCAGCCAATTTGGTAGAAAATTAAAAGATTGAAGTGAAGCACAAATGTGAAAATTGAGAGCAATCTTGTTGGAATCTCATTCAGATACATACGCAAAAGAGGTAAATGGAATTGGGACGTATACTCCCAATATTATGAATGCAATTCTCGCGTATAGCCAATGGCAAAGAATACACACACTCTCTCTCTATGTGAACTGTTTTCTTGTGACGTCGTCAACTTTTTCTTTTCTTTCACAAAAAATGTTTCGCGTTTATTCGTCTGCGGCGTTTCGCTTCACTAAATGATTTATCGAATGATGATGGGTTTTTGAAATGCACTCTACGGAATATCAATTGTTACCTTTTTGCGGAATCTAATTCAAATCATATTATTCACTAGTGAAAAATGTTTACGAGTTAAAAGGCTTCCTACTACTAAATTGATTGATTTTACTCTGTGAGAAAAGGTGGACTTGAGCTGTCAAACAAAGACTCTTCGATTTTTTCCTCTTCTCATTTCAATGCTATTTCGATGTGGAAACACTAGACGGTCATGCGCCAACCCTATTGGAAAAATGGAGAGTAAATAGAGAGAGTCTTTTGATATTTTCAACTAAATTCGATTTGAAACATTATTTCGTAACAATGTAAATTAATCAATTTCATTTGAAAATCATTTGCAAGTACTTAACAATTTTTTTTATTTCGATTGTATGGAAAATTGCCAAAAAAAAATTCACATATCCACAATCAGAATTTCAAATAGGCATTCTCCACGGCCGAAATCTCCACCAATCGTCTACAAGCGAGAATCATGAATCACACCGTTCAATGTGTGCAGTGTGCACTCACACTGTGGCTGTGTGGTGCGTTCGCTACAGCGTACGCAACGTAACGGACAGATGTATGAGACGAATCGCACACAGACACTCGCCGTCTACCGTGTTAGTCATTCAAAACATCGAAATTTCATAAATAAATGTACAACCGTCGCATGTTCGCACAATCGCGCTTGCCGCTCTGTGTATACCATTCACAACAGATGATATTCAAACGTTAACCGAAAAAGTCGTGTTTGAGGTTTGCGCAAAAAAAACTTTTACACACATCGTCCAATTGATTGTTGTTGCTATTTTCGATAGCCGCATAATCGTAGTTTGTTTAAGAGAGACACGAGTCATCGAGACGGTTGAGAATAAAATCGAAATTATCACAGCATCAAAATTGCTTGACATATAAACCGTTCCAGTTTTGTTCTGTGTGCTAAATTGCAAGTCAGATAGAATATTCGAAAAATATTTTAACGATTTCAATCAATGACATCATTTTGTTGATTTCACAAGAACACACTTGAAACAAACACGTATTCGCAACAGTTTTTGTTTTTTGCTTGTAAAACAAGCAATATCACCTTGGAGTTTTGTTCAATTGTGTACTATCAGTTATTACAACATACTTTTATCACACGGTGTGCTCATCCGATGCCGGTTTCGTAAGCGAATAGAATACAAGTGCCAAATGTTAATTGAGTTCAATTTGCATTGACGTTAGTTTTTTCTCTCTTGAGTGTATGTGAATTTATTTCAATTGAAAATCTTCAGTTTTGGTTAATTAAATCGAAGAAAGTGTAAGAAGATCGAAGAAAACAAACCTTGTTGAAACATTTATTGTTTCTTCTACTGAGAAAATTCAATTGATCCGGAAAATTTTGAAGAAATATTTTGAAAATACATTGAAATTAGTTTTGAATATAAAATATTGCAAAGAAAAGCATAGTGTTTAAACGATTTAGAAAACAAAGTGATTAATCTCAAGCGGTGGAATTTTAATTAAGAAACATCTTTCGACGAGAACAATTTCGGAGTTAGCCGGTGTGAGCAGCGAAAATTATTCGGTAAGAAACTAATTAAAAGCAATTAATATTTTCTTCGCCCTTTGAACCTTTCTCGTGTTTATTCGGAATAATTATATACACCATGCAAACCGGTATCGAGTAATAAAGCGGGAATAAATTATAGACACATTATAATGTGTGTTGCACATTATTTTCTGGAGTCTGAACTCAATTCAAAACATGTTCCCTTTTTCTAGCTCCGGCTAATCATCTATATTGAGTCGTCTTTATCGACTAAGCTCGAAACTTCCGTGCATCTCAATGATGACAACACTTCCTAAACTGAAGTAGAAAATCATCGACGGAATTTGAAAAAAAATCTGACGTCAAATAGACTTATATGCAAAAAAAAAAATCATGAGTCACACGTCATTTAATAATTCCAAGTTTAATTCTGCGTATACTCAAAGTCTGCGTCGTGACTTCAGTCGATTCAATATATTCAACGATATTATTGTTGCGGCGGCTTGTTTAAAATATTCTCAATGCGAATAATATACAATTTCTCACCAACAAACAAACTCGCTAGCACTATTTTATCGGCACCTCGATACGGTTTTATCGCGTTTGTTTATGAAACAACCAAATAAATACAATACTTTGTTTATCGTAGCAATACTTTTTCTGATACAAAAACCAAACCCGACCGTAAATGATCTTGTTTTAATTGCGATCAATTTCTAATTGATTTATTGAAATATCATTCGTTTCGAAGAAGCAGAGTGTATATTGTGATGAGTGATTCTTTGCGTGCACCGTGTATAAAAAGCGGTTCGATAGATGGTAACTGGTTCGACTTGATTATTTCCGTATCAAAGTCAAAACAAGTCTAGCAGTCAAGGTTCTGCCAAAAAAAAACTTGAGCCCAAACGCAAAAAACAATCCATTTTATCAACTGAATGATTGTGTTATTTTGTTGACTAAGCGGCTTTGGTTCTATCGTCTGTCAAAATAAACGGTATCAAAAAGTTCAAAGGAACGAAATCAACGAAAAAAAAAACGCAGCTGCTCAAAGACGATAAATTCCGCGAAAATCAAATACTTCGCTTCTGTTTGGTGAAAAATTGACGCAATTCCCTTTGATAACGTATTTCCGTCGGCGAAATTCATATCTTCCGACGATATCAAAAAAAAAATGTTTTCAAACATTGAACACAAAACCAGCAAATATGGGCCTCTCAATCGTCGAATACACGAGATGGGATGAGAGAATTCGTTACGCTTGAGCAAATACACTGAAATTCATTTTTCCTATTCGAGTTTAATTTTTGGTGTAATATGATTGAATATAAAAATTATGATGCAGCATTTACGGCACATAACCGTTTATGTACCCTTCTCGACGGCATTGCGTCGAGCGACACACACACACAGAGCGAACAAAAAAGAAACACACATTTTCCAAAAATTTATATACAGTCTCAGTTTATATGGTCGAGTAGAAAAAAAAACGATGATAGATGCAATAACGGTGAACTGTTGTACCCTATTCCACAATCGTAGCATCCCTTGCAGTTGTATGTTTTCATCATTGGATTTGCACACGCTTTTCACTACAAAGGTAGACACGGGCGCGCACACACAGCAATAACACGTACAAATGCCACGTCGTATCTGTGCCGAGAACAGAATGAATAGAATGCCGCATGTTCTTCCTTACTTTTCATTCATCGCATGTGATTTATGTGCAATAAAAGATTCAAAATACATTTCAAACGCACAAACCGTACCGGAGAATATTGGGACATCGTCTTTGCCGGGGATTATGAACGGTTTGTGTGTACCTTTACCTTTTAATATGAAAGTTATACAATGTTTTCGGAAGAAAATGATGTTCTTTTGACTTGGTTATCTGATTGAGAGTGGATTCGTTGGGGGCATACACTTGATTATTGAACTTTGAGTTTTTCCTTATACTTAAAACTTGTACCATTTTGAATCGGCGACACTTTTCACAGACAAAATGTTGCTCTTTTCCTGTAATTTATGCAGAGCCATTGTAGTGACAACTAATCTCGATGTTGGATGAAATATCACAATTGTTTGCTTTCCGATTTTGGAACGAACCCAAACCGTTTTGTCAATTCAATCTGATGTGACATTTGAAACATTGTCTCTCAATTTTAACACCCGCTATTTGTTTCTCCAACCAAATCGAAACGCACACTCACCCAAATGCCAAGCTCAAATGTAATAAAATACTGTGCTAGATTTATTTGAAGCTTGACGCGATCAAGCAGAGGCGTTTTCACAAAATTGTGATTGAATCGGACGATACCGAATCGGTGCATTTTAATTCCAACGCTTCGTTTTGTTGTTTTATTTTTTTTTCTAAATTCGAATTTTATATCATTTCAATGTTCTCATATGCAAATGAGCAGCAGCAACAGCAGCAAAAACAACAAAACAACGACCGACCCATTCATTTCGGCATAAAATTTAATTTCAATTGTTATTTTGAATCATTATGCGGTGCTTAATGCCAAATGCAGTGAAGCGAATTAATGATAAGTGCACGACACCCGGATGAATTAGAATTTTGGTGTACGGGTTTACAGTGCTCAAACGGAATATGCTGAAAAACCTTTTTCGCACTCGATGTCGGTATTTGCATATTGTTTTCTCTGTGTGTGTGTGCTGTTTTCGTACACAAACTAAAAGTCGGTATTACATTTGAATTTCATTGTAATTGGTCGAAAAAGTCGAATCCAGTCGGGGTTAGCAGGTCGCTTGAAGAACGCGGTGCGCGAAAAACACTTGCATTTATTATTTAGGGTTGTTGTTCCATTCATGCTGTTTTCGTCGTCACTTTGCCTATATCCACTCCAGTGTATTTCGGTCCAATTCATTTTGTCACATTTAAAATGCATTGAGCAGCCCTTTTCATTTATTAAAAGACACACTTTTTCTCGTGTTCTTGCCAAGTGGAAAATACTTCCCTAACGTGTTCCGGAACAGTGAGATTCTTATCTGAAGCGCTGTTCAATGTTGGATGTGCTCGCCTCAGGCAACAGCACTATGCGGTTCGTGGTGTTTCGCATATGCAAATGACACGCCGGCCGAAAATATTGCTGATGATGTGAGGTGCAAAGGGTGTGTTATCTCCATTCAGACACATATTCTCTAATTTCAAGCATTTTTTTTTGTTAGATTTTCACTTATATGGCAACAGCGCCATGGCCGTTGTGGTTCTATTGCCGTTTCGTACATTGTAATTTTCATCCATAAATGCAATTTATATGAAATTAAGAGTTATGATAAATTGACATCATACATTGTGACGCTTGAATGACTGCTTGAATGGCGGCAGCAGCAGCAGAAGCAGCATCTCGAGTGGAAAGGGTAATTGGATCGTAAAATGAGATGACTGAAAATGTGAAAAACGTTATTTTTTTGCTTCATTAAAAGAGTGCCATTTAACGGGATCTCGAGCAAAATTGCAGGAGTCGAGTTGTTTGTGTACACATCACAGGGATGAATGGATGAAATGAACAAACTCAAATACACTGAATAAGAATGTCAAGACAGAGTGAAACTCCCGAAATAGCATCACATTATGGAACAATGCAGACAAATTAAATCGATATTTACGACTTTTGTTGCGGTTGCAGACGAACAATGCCGAATTTTGTGTACTTATCTCCTTTCGCCAGATAAAGTGCGGCAAAGAGAGAGAGAGAGAGCGCGTGAATCCATCAAAAACAACGATTGCATCGGGACATTTGGTGTTCATTGAAGCAAAGTTGGCGAGAACAATGGGAAAGGAAATTGAATAAGTGAAAATCATACGGCGACGAATTATGAGTTTGTTGTGTCTTGGCTTTTATCTGCCTGATGCCACAGCTCGAATGTTGAATGTTCAAAGTGAACTTAATCGATGGTAACATGACTCATGCCTTGATATGCTTTGTTTTCAATGCCAACGCATTGAGTTACAGTGTCTTAATTGGATAATGTGTGCTGTTTATTGATAAAGGGGTTTGTCAGCATGATAGAACTGCATCGATTATCTCATTCCCGCACACTTGAAGCTGGTTTTTTTTCCCTTCGTTGCCATTTAATCCATTGGATTGCATTTATGCCGTTGCGCAGTTCAGTATCATCAGACAATCGAATTATTTTCTAATCAACGTAAATCGATTGCAATACTCGAGAAGTGCTTGACAAATATCATTTACCGGAAAAGGCAATTTGTGTCGTAATTTTCCTGGTGTGTACGTTACAGTTGGCACGGAATCAAATCGGCAAAAAGTTCACTGAACCAAAAATTAAACACCAACTGACAATCATACAGACAGCCAATAAGCCGATGCGCAAACTCCTTCTTCGCCCGTTTTTTTTCTCGCTTCTTCTTTGCACTTTGGTGCCGTAACACGAAACGATGACATAGCGTATTACTACATGACATCATTCGCTTGCACTACGCTTTCATAATGGATTTCGTACGATGATACACCTACCTAGCTTGGTATGGAAAGGCAATCAAAATAGTGCAACGATGTTTACGCTTCGCCCATGCACAAATGAAATCCCATGCTAAACAAGCTGTGCATTTTAGAGTATCCAACGCAATGACGAAACGATTCACATGGAAGTGATTCGCTTTGAATCGGTTTGCATTAGGAAGGAAAAAACTCATTTTCAAATTTCAAGCAATAGAACCTGAAGTGTTTGTTTATGTGAGCGCTCAAACAAGCATCATCTCTTAAACGAAAATAAGATCTTTGGAAGCATAAAATGCGGATGCATTTTTTCAAGATATATGGCTTTCTCTGTCGAAATTGTGCTTTGGTTTCATTGCATCTTACGCTTTTTTAATGGAATCGGCACATATTTGGTGCCGCACATTCTGTGCATATTTCCTACAATGAACTAGTTCATCTATAAATAACTACCCTGTAGAAAATGAGTGCGTGTTGTTTCTTCTGTTTGGCTCGATTGCACTGTGAATGGTGGACATGACCCAACAAACGAGGTAATCACAGTTATTTCGTCGTTCCATTGGAACTTGGTAAGCAATTTGGCACTCGGTACAAAGGCATTTCTCAAAAATGCATACAATTTCCCTCATTTCCATTTCATTTCCATGCCACAAACACACAATCAATAATTCAAGGCACATACAAGCCTTTTTTTCGCTACCCAAACGTATTATGTTACTCAGCCCGAATCCGCCTCTCTCGCGTACCGCACTCCACGCTTGATATGGTCACTGGATAGTTTTTCAAACGGGAACTTTTGACGTGAGTATGTGTCGTTTGACAAAGCCAAAAGTAATTGAGTGTTGTGTGAACCAAGGGGAAAAAAATTTATTTCCCGGAAAACTTGTACGTGCGAATCGGGTATGCCGCCATTAGACGAAAGATATTCAATATATATTTATACTTTCGTCGCTTTGGAATGCGCAATTAGTGCCATCGAAGGGTTCTTATTGATTATTTCTCTTTGCTATGCACTTCCATTCAATGTAATCCATTGTTAAGGTTGCAAAGAAGCGACGATGATATTAATTTTTGAAATACTCATAAAGCCCCGCAACTGAGTGTCGCTCAATGAACAGGTCATTGTAACAGTAGTTTGTCGCACTTGCTACAATAATTCTCATGTGCGTTCACCTTGAACATTCATCAAAAACTACACCGTTTTTCTTTTAAAACAAAACAAAACCATATTTCTCCGTGTAGCTCAACGAATGCGTCTTTTTTTTTTATTGCACATTAAGAAGGCAGTAAGCTACTGCATGCTCATGCCTCTACCGACTATAAAATTGTTACGTGTTTTTTTCTTTTCGTTCATAACGTCAAAAAAACATGATTCAAATGGAATTGTAGTGGCAATGACATTGTGATTTCAGTGTGCTGTCCGTTGCTTGACTTGGTCGTTGTTACTCTTAATCAACACATTGTTATCTCAGCGGGCCACCGGATTGTGAACGCTCTTTTATTCACCGGTAGACGTGGCGTCATAATAATATGGCGCTTTTTTGTTTCACTCCAGCCCACGAAATGGATTATTTCGGGGATTTTGGGAAAACACGGATGACAACGGATAAACGCTAATTTCTGAATGAAAACATCAACATGAACATGTTTATTGTGCACATGATGATATAATAATTGAACAATGCGTAGACCTTGAACAATACGTGTTTGCTCAGCTTATCATTGACACATTGTCGCGTTCGCACCATGTGCACGTGTGTTTTTTTCCTCTATGTCAATATGTAGCGTATAACAAAAACTTGTGACTGAACAATGTTTTGGGAGAGAAAAAAGTTGGAATGAGAACCGAATTGACACAAATAATAACAAATATTCGTTTCACTCAATGACTCTTCACCGTTGGCATCAATGTTACCTTTTTTTTGCTAAATGTAAACAATGTCACGAACTTATTGTCATTATTGCTTTGTGATGTGTTTTTCATTGAGTCTCCAGTGTTGTGTTACGTAATTTCAATTAAATATCTCGCTTTTCCAGCCGATCCCCGGCTAATTCACTTTGGATAATGTTGCTGCAGAGTTGACTGTTTTTTTTTTTCTTCTAAATAGTATCATTTGTTGAAGAACGGAATCAATTAAGCAGTGCAGTGATGATATCAGTTCGCCCATTGACACCGTCTTTGTTCATTGGCTGAATGCACTCGATTGTGACGAACAACTGACTAACTGGCAAAGTGCATGCGATGCACGCCGCATATTGAATCGAGCAGCCAACGTTTAATTCGTTCGTTATGATTGCACAAACAAGAAAAGTTCATGAATTAGTTTTTCATGTTCTGAATGGAATCGATTGTTCATTTTTGCTGCTGCATTCAACTTTCGTTCAGTGAAGCAATTTTAATTTGCTACTCCACTGCGGATCATACCAATCGCGCCATGCATAACTGTTAGTAGGTCGAATCTATTATTGACATCAACGCGACGGTTTAATGCATTTAGCAGTTGATTAAACTCATTTTTTTTCCTCTCCCGTTCCGACTTCTTCTGGTATCGGAGCGACGCCAATTAACAAAACAAATCGATTAAATGATCTCGCTCGAAATTAATCAACAATTTTAATTGAAATTTCCATGTTGTTCCGTCAACAGTTTGAGATGGGATAAGAAGGAAAGAATAGTGCATAAATCAATAATCATTTGACGCTGAAAATTGTATACATTGCAATCGCTTCCTACATTGACAGGCCCATTCAGAATAAAGGGTTTTCAATCCATTTAAAACGATTAGTTTTATGATGTCGATTTTAACAACCATCAATTTTTGTTTGAATCTCCCATTCAGGCCATTCATTGATGTTTTAAACTTTTCAATCGACTATTGATATTTTACAGTTGGTGACGATACATTTTATTATACGGTGAATTTCGGAACAATGAAAATGTGGCCGAATAGAAATTTTTCGACATACAACATATCAATCGAGCACACATCACTGCGTATGACATTCGTTGTTTGGATGAATGAATGCGATAAATCACTGTCAGTAGTCGAGCTGCCTTCATTTTTTGTTTCTTATTCATGACCCGCCGTTTTTTTTTCTCGCGCGCGCACTACTTTAGGCATCATAAATTATTGTAATGTTTATTCCGCATAATTTTTTTTGTTGCTTTGTTCATTTCAATGAACCGTCATAAGTGATTTCGATGGAATCAATGTTTCATTATTTCTTCGAATGAATTATTAAAATCGTGCAAATGTGGCAAAAGCATCAAAGTCAAATGATTTTCGCACTACTTAAATTCAAGTGATGAAGAGATAAAAAAGAACGCAGATGAAATGAAAGAGATGTTAGTTTCGAATAGCCGAAGGCGTTTCATTTCTAGTCTCCGGGCGTAATCAATGAGTTTATAGGCGAAAAAAATTCAACTCAAAATTAAACACTCTTTTCACATTTCACTTTCATCTTAATGTGGTCAATCGTTTCGGTGCTTATGTTTCAATTTCGCAGCGATGAGTTCGACGATATTTCAATCGCCCGGTCGCCGATTGACGGCATTTCAAACCGAAATCGATGCTGACATTTAAATACTTTTACTTTTCCGCAATCTCTCATTCAGAACTCAATAAAATGGCAGATTTCATTCAGTGTCCGTCACATACAGAGAGAAAACAAACACAGAGAGAAAACAATCCGAACGGTCTGTAACATATTGTTGACATACGTGCCGATGCCGTAATCCAATCGAAGCAAACCACATCTGAATCATCATGTTTTATTTTTGTTTACATTTTTTCGCTTCGTGATCTTGTGCGTTTTATTTGGGTTTTTTATTGTTTTTTTTTTTATTCTCGGGCTGTTTTCTCTCTCTCTTTCTCTCTCTGGCGCACAGTATGTGCCCACACAGTGGCATGCAAAACTCTGTAAAATTCGTTTGAAGAGCACAATCCATTCGATATGCGTCGTTTCACTTTGTCTGCTTGCACGAACGACAGATTTAGAATATGTTTCATTGTTACCTTTGGTCGTTACGTTCGCAATGAATCACGTTTCTTCCTCATTACTATGCGTAATACGTACCCAATTCGAAGTGTCAGTACAAGAGTAGAAGAAACAAAAAAAAATACACGCAGATATACATTACACACACATTCATGACAACAAAACAGTTAATTATTTGAAATGAAAAGAGAAGTGCTAATTTATCAATAGACTTCGCTTTTCGTGGACCCACATCAGTTCGGCTTCAATTTTTAACTTCAATTTCTCTTCAATGAACAACAAATTGTGCAAAATGTGTCTTTGTGTGTTTGTATTTTTTCGGGTTTCAAACATGTTTGTATCTGCGGAGCGTCTGAATTGCACATGACTGTAGAAACAGTGTGTGTTTTTTGCAATGCTCCACTGCTCACTCACTCAATAAATGAAATGATAAGGTTTTTTTTTTGTTTCTCAACAGCCACTGAAAATAATTGTGCTTCGGTTATATTTTTTTTTAAATAAATGACACACATTTTCCTACACCAAATCCAGAGTTAAAACGCATTTGAGCACGCACATTTATTTGCGAATGGCTTAAAAGTAGAAAATTTATGTCGTGTTTCACACGAACACCGCTGTATGTGTTGAGCGAATGCTCATGTTCTGCGGTTACGTTATGCTGCAGTCGCGCAGTTCATAGAAATTGATTGAATTTGAATATTCAGTGGTTAACCTTGTTACAACTCTCCATCGTTTCTATTCGTACACTTTGCCTACGCTCGCATCGACATCAAATTTCGAAAATTAGAAATTAAATGATGAAATTATCGCCCAAGATTGTGGTTTCGTTCAAATTAATTGCGCCAAAAATTACATCCAATACCGACTCTTCGTGCGGTTAGGTGTCTTTGTTTTCCATCAGTGGCTCATTTTCACTTCCAAGTCGTTTTTTTGACATTGAATTAGCTTCAATCAATTTCTAATTAAACTTGGCATTTTCTCACACTCAAACGATTTAATCGGTTCCGATGCGACAAATTGCTGTCATTTCATTAAATTATACGTTGGCAAAGGAACGAGCCGGGCGAACTGTGAGCATTTTTGCAGACTCTTGTTATATGAGCTATAACGAAAATGAGTAAATTATCGTCTGCGTTAGGCCGGAAACATCGTACTCCTAACGACAAACACAATGAAAAAGTTTACGAGAAACTCAACACCAAATTTACTTTACAATGGCATTCCGGTTTTCAGGGGGATGGTTAAAATTGGTGCTTACGTCGACGATAGCACGATTTGAAAGAACGATTTCTTCTTATTTGCCATTCCATTCGCTAGAATTCTGGGCAAATTTATACAGTCAATATTCAAGGTCAAATGACCTCACGAAAGCGCGACTCATTCAAACTAATACGTGAATATGACGAATGAAACAAACAAACAAAAATAACATAATCATTCCGATTCATTTGATGGCCTTTTAATTTTTTTTTTTTCAAACAGTTCGGTTCACACACCAATTGACACCGTGCCAATTGACTTGTTATTTTGGGCTGTATCGAACGTTGAAAAGTAAAACAAAAACCGAGATCGTCTTTGTAATGGGCAAAAACGGCGCAATTCATATCCATTTAACTGTTCTAGTTAAACGTTTATTTTCGTCTGCAAATTGAATTGTTATGATAGAAGAAAAAAAGAGTGTCATTACGTTCCCCTGACTGCCTTTGTCATCCATGGGTGCACATTGAAGCGCACCTTTTAAATGAAAAAAAAAACGACAACAGGACCTCAAAATCGCATGTTATTCCTAATCTAGTTAGCGCTGGGTTTGAATCGAGTGAATTATATTAACCACTGTTTAACCATTGTTCCCGGGCATTTGAAGCCGTTTCGTGACTGTGGCCATTAGAAGTGCATGTGACACAAGCAATGCTCGACCCGACATGATATCAAACAGAAATATCGATTCGACGTTAAATACCGTGCACATGCCGTGCTGTTTACTTTTCAATTAGGCGGCTAACCGCTGTTCGGTGAAATGTTTTAGGGTGTGTTTACTCGATGTGAATATTGTTGGCACCGTGTTTGATGCGATATGATATTCGCAACTCACGCTTCATTCAATTCGCACTTTGTCACCCGAAAATGATTGCATTTTAAGGGTTCAATACGATGAATTTCTGTGTTGAAGTATAAATCACAATGATTTTTAATTTGCGGCCTATTTTTCTTTCATCTTCTGCGTATAATTCCCATCAAAAGTTGACATATTGAACCAAAATCGCCATTATTTCTCGTTAAAAACCTATGATTTCATTTTATTACTCGAATGGGCTGCATGCGTGCATTTAATTCAATTCCAACTGTCTCGTAAATTTGATTAGAGCTCTGACACATTTTATCACATTCGAAACTCGAGAAATTCATTAAAATCATTTGGGGGCGGACGCATATGAAATACGCAGCTCGGAATTTTTAATTAGCGAGTTCAAGTCACTTTGATTTCAGTGATTTATATGCATAAAAACTGCATATTCGTTAAATTATTCAATCGTTTCTCGCGTTCGCACAATGCGCGGCTTCTTTTTAATATTCAAATGAAAATATGATTGTGAATCGGCTTTTTTGAGGTAAACAAATCTCCAGTGAGTGATTTGTTGCGTTTCTTTTACAGACTTTGCCTGGCTTATGGACTTTGCTATGTTGTACATCGTTCGGTTTTATTGCCCATAGTTTTAAAGGGCCCAACGATGCGTAAATACGCCACTGAATCGAGCCAATTTACTGTTGAGAATCTGTAAAAATGGTTACAACACACTTAATTTTCCAATTATCATTTTTCGCCCGGAGTTTTACACGATGAAAGCCATTCGGAGGATTTATTTTAATCCAGGCTAGAATAAAGACGTGACCCATTAATGATGCTTTTGAACTCACACACAGCGATACGGTTTATTTTTAACCAAAACAACACGCACACACATTCAAACGAGAGAATTTGCTCTAGAATTTTATATAAATGTTGAAAATGAGGCATAATGGAGACAAATCGCATTTTTCAGCTGGATACGTTCGCTGTGTTTCTGTTTTTTCTTTCACTTTTGAGTGAGATTGAACTTTCGCAGCACTAGAAAATGTCAAGAACATTCGCATCATCGATCGTTCAACAAGTCTCTCTTACGCGCTCTCTCTCACTCGCTGAAATGATAGTTTCGAGTCAACAGATCGCGACACATATGTGCCAATATCGTATTTCAGTATCTACAGCACGAGACATTCTATAATTTACTACATTTTGATTACATCAGAGAGAGAAAGAGAGAAAAACGCACATAAAATTACGTTGACCCAATTTGCTTGTTTTAGCCGCTTAGAAGAAGAGAAAAAGAGTGAGGGAATTTCTGTATTTATTTATTTTGTTGAGAATGTTCAAATGTTCTGGCTGATTTGTTCGCGATCGTTCGAGCGCATCGAACTAGGCATTACAAGTAAACAAACTCTCTGCGTTTTCAGTATTTATAGAATGTATCCGAAATGTTCTTTCAAAGGTCTTTCCCTTATTAGACGGTATCGACGAGTCGGTCGAAATGATAAAATGCACGGCATTTGGTCGCATAATGCACTCGATGCACATTCCGTTTTGATGTTATAACATCACATTGACTAGCTCGTGGACATGCATTACTGAATTGCAAGGCGTGCAATGTGCAACGGGAAAGAACCATCGTTAAAATTCCAACGAAGAAAACGGTTATTTATTTAATATTCACAGTTGTTCAAAAAAAAAAGAATCGGCCGCTTCCAATTCACTGCTCTTGAAACAAGATTCACTTTGCAGGTCTCAACTCACTTGTTTTCGATGTTGTTTAATTTTTTACTTTTTGTTTATCTTCAAATCATAGAAACTCAATGCAAACAAAACGCTGCTGGTGCTTATGCTTGCTGAAAATCAAATGAAATACTACATTCCAAACCATTTGTTTGGTTGTGTGAAGCACGTTCAGCATTGCTATTTTGTTTGGCTGGTAGCGATATCACGGCCACACACTAGCGCACACTTTCGATTTCGATTGCAAGAACATCGCGTGAACAAAGAAACTTTGAACAGCGACATACCGTTGACTCTTCTTGTGCCATAGTTTTGATTAGTTACGTTGCGCTGTGTGCGTAATTGAAACCACCGATTGCAACCACCCAAAACAAAAAACAGGGTTGAGCCACAATATTCACTTTCGTAATGCCAAGCGAAACGGGAACTCGTTATCGTACCCGATTTCCTGCGACTGGCTATGTTAATTTACTCGAGAATTTCATCATGAAAAATGGCAAGTGTTTATAGCGGCGATAAACATGAGTGCCCATGCCCATGCAATTAAAGCATAAAGAAGACGAAAAAGTATGGTGAAAATCCAACGTTTTGACACACATGCCGAGTACGTTTACCTCGGTCGAGCGAAACGCACGCCATAAGCATTAAGTCCAGCTGATTTTTTCGGATGGAAAATTAATCTTCGATCGGATTTGTTTACAGTGCGTTTGCCCGCAAGAGAGAGAAATGTCGATGAGAAAGTTCAAAACATACATTCGCCGTGAACGAAGAAGAAATTCTTTTCGATTTATATTTAGATTGTTTATGTTTTTGCGCATGCAGCTCGTAGAAATGCGATGCGCGGCGCTTCCAAACCAGATGCTTCCATATTTTATTTCATCACCACAAAAGCCGCGCACAGATAATGCACTTTCAGCAAGATAGAAACGAGTGTTTGCATTTAGATCGCATACCAAATCATTATATTTATGCTTCTATTGTGATCGATATATACACTGATGTAGGCTAAATTGGATTTGTTCAACAATCAAATCCGATTGATGGTACTCACTTGCGGTTCACTTCAACTCACTTCGAGTAGCTAATGAAAATTTCAAAATAAACAATAAATTTTCACCATGAATCACGTTTCTAATGTTGAAAATGCTTTCTAGACACATATCACGACTCTAACTTGTTTACATTCAACCAAAATATGTGTCTATTCATATTGGATTGACTCCCAACTCCGATATATTCTACTTTTATTCCGGTTGTTGTGTCAACCCTAAAAACACAATACAATAATCAAAATAAATTTATCGAAAATATTTTCGTTGGAAATCGAAATTGTAGGTAAATAGAACGACACACAAACACGTAACAGTCGCAGAAAAAACAACAACAACACAGAAATAAAACATGGCAACGTTTATTCAACATCCCCAACATGCACCACCACCACCGCCGCCACCAAAGCCAAAGGCAAAATCGACAAATCACAATTCACATGAAAATAACTATGTCAGTAGTCAAGTTAGCTACAAACAGAACGGTAACAATCACTACGATTCGGTGCCACCGCTTGACGAGGAAAAAGTTGTGATGACACCCAAAGGGAAGACCTCAAATTCAACGGTGATTTTAATTGAACGCAAATTGATTGACACAATCAATGAAAGACAGCATGTGGCCGGTGGCGATCACACAGGCATCATTATCAACAAAGATACGGCCAACGGACTGGCAAAATCTCAATTGCCACAGGCTCAGTTGAGCCTGGAATTTCGCGTATTTTTGGTCAGCGGCAATACAGGACAGCACTCACAAGAGTCACGTACACTTCGATTCTGGTTTCGATCATGGATTACAAACGAAGACAAACAAGCGCATGTGGCACAAGATTTCTTCCGTGAACTCGTCAGCCCAAAAGATTTTCCAAGAGGTAATTGTTTTTGGCAATAATGTTCTTTTCAAGTGAATAACGTCTATTTGACAAAACGCAAATCTCTAGATTATGTCGGATTCATTAAAAAAATTATGAAGTTAATGCAAAAGGGCTACAATGAAATCCAAGCATTGGAAGTGGAACTACGAATTATGGAACAAACATCGGCACCACCATCGCGACCACGTAAGTTAACCACACAATACAACTTTCTTTACTTTCGAACATTTTACAACATGTCTTACCTCTATCTCTATTCTATTTTATACTCGATCTCTTTATCTCGAATTCAACATGGAACAAAAATTTATTTCCATTCTCTCATTGATCAAAACACATGCAATGAAAAAAACAAAATACGAAAATCCATGAAACTTATAACAAAACCAATTTAGCAAGAGAAGGTCATTTGATTTTTTGTTATGGCGATTGTGAGCGTAAATATGAAGAAGCGATGGACTCGTTGCGTGAAAGCCGCACAGGTGACGTGATGAAAGATATCTGGTTGGATGCTTATAACACGCAATCAAAGAGAATCTCAACTAAACCAAATGAACCTAACAAACGATAACAATCGATCTTTCTTTCTCTTTTTGTCCCACTCTGTCTCCCTATGCTTTGAATATATTCATTGTACTTATTTTTTCGAGTATGCAAAAATAAAAACCAATTACACTTGTAATCACATCTCTAATCCCGCTCCCTCATTTGTCTAATTTAATCGTTTGGACTTTCACTAAAAACATTCTTTTTTTCATCGAGGCTAATTTTGGAAAATTTATAGCAATAATAATTAAAACGTTTTGCCCAAACATCGAAAGATAAGCGCATTTGCTGGCAATACTCGTTATCATAACGCAATCAGACAACATACATTTCACAAAATCTTATCAGCATTGTTGCAAGTTACGTGTTTTTTATTGCAATTTTTCCACATTTACCTCTTGATTACCGTTTACAACTGCGATTATTTTTCAATTTCGATATTCGATGACAACGAAATTGAAATGTCAAATAGAGTGGCGCAAAAGGGCTTCACCCGTTATTCTGAGTCGTCATTGTTTGATCAATATGTAATTATTGCCATTTTTTCGGTTATGCAATTTAGGATATTATTGACGATATTTTTCCCAACTAATACCACCGTAACTCACACTGCATTGAAACAAAACAACATGCAAAAATATAACGCCTTTCTTTTACATCTCTCATCACGCTCACTTCACTTTGTGAATCATTTCCATTGAATCGAATTTATAATGTCTCGTTTTGCCTGTGTATACTAACTTTGCATTGCATGTGAAAATCGAATCGTTTTTGCCGTGAAAAAATTGATTATATCAATCTGTCACACTAATCACGTTTGAGAATGACAAATTGCGATGTAAATCTTTGGCTTGTCATTATGTGATCAACCTTCTGAATTTTTTTTTTTGCTGAATGATGACATGTGTTTCCATTTAATATTGTTTCGTGTTGTATGTCGGTTAATTTTCTCCATTTGTCTGACGTGCTGTATGTGTTTTCGTTTACAGTTTCATTCGAAGATTCGCAATACGAAGTCGTGCCATTGACCGCAGAGAAGGTGCTTGAATTCATCGAACAAGCTTATCCAAACCCAATTACACCAGAGGATTTAGCACGGTATGTACATCACAACGGTTTGCTTGATTAGATAGAAATTCAATGGAATTACGTATTCTTATCCCTATTCTTATTCCTACTCGTATTCGTATTCGATTAGAAATCATGGCTGGTCCGAGGAAGAAGTGCTTCAAATCATGCTATCACTTCAGAGTCGTGGTATCATCAAAGCCATGGAATTCAATTCCTTCACTCGTATCCATCACGAAGACACGGAAATCAAGGTAATTACGGGGAAAAGCCTAATGAGCTTCGATTCAAATGGGACAATGGATAATGATAATTTTTTATTATATAGGTCGTCAAACAAATGCCAACTATTGCTTCGAACAAGCAACCGACCATCGCCATTATAACGGCACAATATTGTGAAAAGTTGGCCGTCGATGCGATGTTGGAAAATAAAGAGACATTCGTCCGGTATACTACAGTGGGTGAGTTTGATGGTTTCATTATTATTATGGGACGATTTATGCTAACACAAATGGATACGTAGTCAAAAGATTATTTTTTATATGATGGAGATAAATAATGGAGGAAATTTATTCATTCAGTTTGATTTATCTATATTGATTTACTATCAACTGATATTTCGGAAAAAAAACTTGATTTGATATCAAACATTTCGTTAGTTCAAACTAATTTAAATTTAATTGAATTTTAATCGATAAATAATTTTGCGGCAAATAAAAAATGGATTGATCTTGCTTATTGTCAATTTTATTATTAGATAGTAGACTATCGCTTGCATGATATAAATACCAGTTTTATTCTTATTTTTCTTTCTCTCTATCCAATTTCTCTTTCTCTCTTTTTTATTGCAATAATTCGTATTTAAATTCAACTGTTGTTTTACTAAAACCAAACGAAATTCAAACCCTGACACTACCAAACGATCGATTGTTGACACAAAACAGGAAGTTCTTCTCCTGAAAAAGACCTATCCAACGGTTATCACACACAACAGATGACGAAGAGCAAACGTTTCGGTAAGGATAAAAATATTTTCAGATGAAACATACCAATTCGCACAACTACCACCGCCACCACCACCAATTTGTCCAACACCGTCAAATCTCAATATGTATTTTACATTTATGTTGTTATAACATGACCTTTTGTTATTATTTTGTTCGTGTTCATTTTATCGCATTTGACATTTTAAAGAAGTTTTTGTTTTTTTCTTTTCAAACATTTTTTTTTGTTATCAAATGACATGCGACTATCGTGCAAAAACACGAAATAACTTGACCTTAGACAAACATTTACATTGACTGATGAAAATCTTACAAAATTTCATAACTTTTACGTTTTTTGCTTCATTGATAATTTCATTTCACAATTTTAATTTTTGTTTCGCTTTTATCACATTTTATTGCTTATGGGTACAACTGCATATGGTGGAAGTTTTAATTTTTTCATTTCATAATATGAAAATTTGGTGACTTCGCTGTTCTTTAATCGATTGCATTATTTTAGGCGAATCAAATGTGTACACATTGGGCAACATTGGTGCGCATCGCATTGTTAGCACAAAATTGCCATCCGTGGGTAGTACTCGCGAAGCGATGACAGCCACTGGAAACACAACAACACGTCTGTTGGGAACATTTCAAAAGGTCGATTATGTGTTTATCGTTGGCGTCGCTGGTGGCATTCCACATTACACTGATTTCAAGAAACATGTTCGACTTGGTGACGTTGTCATTTCACATATCGAACAGAATCGCTTGTTCAATGGGTAAGAATTGAGTCAAACTCTTTCATTTTCATCACCTTTTAAGATTTTGTTATGATTTTTCCCTTGAAAATTAAGATTCTGGTGCAAACTCGAATTAAAATTGAGTTCTGTTTTGCTTAATGTATTGAAAATTTGGTTGGAAATTGTAAATAAAGAGGAATTTTGTACATTTTTCAGAAATACAAACGAAAAGCCTAGCATTTATTTCTACAATGGTGGTGATGAGCAGGGCACTCGTCGTTACTATCCAGTGAATGCATGTTTGCAAGAAATTTCCAAAAATCTGCTGTATGCATCAGAAGGAAAGCGGCCATGGGAAGCGTACATCAGAGAAGGGCTTCAACATTTACAAGTGAGTTGATTTAGTTGCAAGCGGATTGAATTGATGTGATTTGTAAGTGACACATATTTCATTTCATTTTAGGAACGCACGGAAAATGATTTTACACGACCAGCTGCAAACACCGACAAACTGTATATGAACATTGGAAACGGAGAAGTGATTGAAGTGCAACATCCACAACCGATGGTAGACAATGTCGATGGCAATTCATTCGGTCAGAACCGATTGCATTTGGGTCCAATTGGATCTGGCAAAGAAATCGTACGATCCGAATCGGAACGTATCGAATTTGCACGAACACATGGTTTACTTGCCACCGACGTTGAAATGAGCTCCGTCTTGGACAGCATCATCGGCAATTGTCGTGACAGTTTTATCATAGTCAAAGGTACGCTTAAAACATATTCTCCTTCCACTTCACATTCAACTAACACATCCGTTTTTATTTCATTGAATAGGAATATCGGACTACAAAGATGGCATCACGACCAAAAAATGGCAAAACTATGCTTCACTGGCCGCTGCAGCCGTGACAAAGTCAATTATCTGTGCATTGGACGCTCCAACTAATGTTTAGACTATATTTACCAATTACCGAACTTACTAAAACATTATCTCTTTATTGCAATCGAAGAATAACGACTAATGCAATAATCTCATATTCCAAATGTGTAGGTGAATGGCTCACATTAACAGTTAGAACAGTGAATTTACATGTAATACGAAATTGTTTGTAGTTTCAATGATAAACGAAATATTGAAATCGATATGATAGCAAAAAAAAATCCACACCTATTAAGCACTTCCATTCAAATAAATATACGATTCTCTTCCCCAACCACAGATACCACTTGGATTGGTATTTTAGAGAAAAAAATTTAAACGACTAATTCAATTTTTTTTTTTATATTTATTCGAATATTTATTGTGAATGAGAGCTTGTCGTAGAGATAGGAGACATGAAAAACACGCATATCTGATTGGCGATGGAAGTCATGGACAAAACAAAAAAAATTGATATTCACTTTAGATCGCTTTAGAAAATTTAAATAAATTTGATGTTTATTCAACCACAATACAAGAATTTCTGGAATTGTTTTATTACAACGACCATGCATCAATTGGCACATTCGATTGATTTTGAAGGAGAAACGGTTTGGGTGACCTCTTAATTGAAAAGGTGATTATTTGTGTAAATGAGTAAGTAATTCAATACATGTGTGTGTTTGCACAATTGCAATTGTTATTGGCTACAATACAAAAAACATATTTCGTTTCAGATTAAATCGACCGCGAACAAAGATTTTTCAAATACACGATAGTCCCTTCTCTTTATTAATGTAAAATATGGAATAACATGAGCCCAAATCGGTTTTCCGTTAACAAAATTAAACACAATTTTTCTATACGTATATACAAAAAAAAATGCTTCTACGCTACGCTTATTATCTGAGTTTAATCACAAAGTACAACAGCAAGAATACGAATAGGGCAAACAGAAATATGTAAAACATGTATTTGTGGTGGCCGTTTCGTCCCAGCCGCACCACACGATTCATTGTATTTGTAAGAAATCCGCCAGTTCGTTCCATGTCATCGTCGATGCCTCGCAACAGTTTGTCTTGATAGCGAACCTCATGTCCTATATCGATTGTCAATGATTTCAGTGCGCCGATTTTACCTTGTAGCTCATCAGTCAATCGCTGATTTTCCTCTTCGATTAGATCATTGCCGCCGGCTGATGTTGATGGCCGATCCGGTGCTTGGGAAAGCGGCTGATAACTGTACCCTTGTGCACGACGCATTTGATTCCGATCCAGCTTGGTCAATTGTACTTAGTCACGGTTTTTGCAGGAAAAAAACCCAATCGAAACCTATAACAATGAACAAAGGGGAAAGTGTTAGTGAATTTGATACGCTTTGTTCACAATTAACTTTATTACGTGGCTAAATGGTTTTACTTCATGAAAACAAACTTTTACTCACTCTTTGATTATTTATCAGAACTCAATGTGAAGAAAAACACCGTGCAAAATATATTTAATTAGGTTTTTTTTCGCCTCTTCCCAGATTTTGTATTTTGTTTAACGATGATGTGTCAAGTCATTGACAGTTATCAACTGACAGGCTACAGTGGCTACGCTGTGCGTTGAACGCGTTAACAAGCGCGTTTAACGCAAAATCACTATGAGAATTTCAACATGAAATAAACCAATGAAAATAAATTGGAAAAATCCTCAAATCTAGCTCAAATATAGAAAAATTAAACACAAAATTCTTCACTAAAACAAGTCAATCCAACATGAATACATGAATAAATCAGCTAAAAAGGGTATTTGTGATCTCTCTATTTGATCTAAAAATATATTTGAGATGAAAGTGTATTTCGCCTGACGATTCATCTTTGATGCAGAAAATTTCAATTGGCGTTGCATAGTTGTGAAACAACGAATTTATTGCTGAAAAAGTATTAAAAAAAATTATTGATTTTTCCCTCTATTTTGGAATATAATCAATGAATTTAATAGTCACCATCGAGTACAACCAATAACAAGAAAAATGATATGATTACTTTGCACCGGATCATTATCACCTCTTTTGTTTCTTTTCAACAATTCAAAAACGATTCAATGATAAAGAATGGACGAATGTTATATTGCTTTTATTTTGTAATGAAAAAATGATGAACATTTCGAAGGAGAAAAAAAAATTAATTTCGAACGTCTCGCGTCAAATATTTCCCGCTATAAAAATTCGAATACAAATGCGTAACATTAAACGCAATGTGTTCAACGCATTTGAAGCCACTGATCCATTTGGTTTGTGTGTCCCTATCGAAATGCGAACGAAACTGTCATACGAAAAATGATTTTGAAATACCATTAGAGCAACGAGATACAACGGAGAAAACAAACACTTTCGCATGAGCTGAGGAAAAATCAGAGAAAAGAAAAGGAAAAAATGGATGACCTTCTCAACCGTTTTCTCGCGGGCCAGTCGATCAAACGAGAAACTATACCTGGAGGAACAACTGGCGGAAGAATTGCTACCGAATATGAAAGACCAAACTACAAAGAAGATGAAGAGCCCGAACGAAACACCAAGTATGCCAAGGAATTCAAAAACAAAATCCGCGAAGAAGTATGGCGGGTAAGTACTGCGCACAATTAAAAAAAATGAAATTTCGCATATTCATAAATTGCATTCATTCAGAGGTTTGATATACAACGAAACGTGGAAAAAGACAAACAGGAACCAAGTGACATTTACAGAAAGTATTCATTCACAACACGCGTTCCAACACAAAAATTGCCAATCGAAGAGCATCGCCATCGAATTCTGAACACGATTCGTGACAACACAGTAGTAATTCTACGCGGCCCAACAGGTAAATAGGAACCAACAAGAAAACTGTATGATAATAATAATGAAATGTGATTGATGTCTTTTCCTTCGTTGATGACAGGTTGTGGCAAAACAACAAAAGTGCCACAGTTCATACTGGATGAATACCGAGAAAAGGATCTATTTTGCAACATTATTGTAGCGCAACCACGACGTATTGCTGCATCGTCGAACGCCAAACGAGTGTGCAAGGAACGAGGATGGCCATGTGGATCACTTGTCGGATACCAGGTAAAATTGTATTGCATTAGGTTTCGGAATTCCGAATTCAAGTGGGATAATCATGCATTTGAAGAATTTTAACTGATTTTTACATCACCTTTTGCGCCATAGGTAGGCTCTGATCAGGGTATAAATTGCTCTAAAGACACCCGAATTCTCTTCTGTACGACTGGTGTGTTAGTTGAAAAGATCATACATGGCGACCAATACAATCCGCTCGACAAATTTACGCACATAATTTTGGACGAGGTTCACGAACGTGACAAAGATATGGACTTTTTGATGATTGCCATTTACAAGTATCTCAATCCAAAAATTCGCGTCATTCTAATGTCGGCCACCATTGATGTTGATAAGTTTGCCAGATACTACCAAGTCCCATCAAACGATTTAACATCTGGAAAAGCACCGGTCATTGAATTAGGTTATGAACGTAACTTCCACGTGGAGAAAATTTTCCTTGATGAAATCGAACGAATGGTATGAAATGCAAGCAAAGAAAAAGTGCCAAAAACATTCATATATATGTCATTAAATCAATTTTGTAGGAATGCCAAGAGAGGATGAATATGCCAGAAATTTCCGAACAAATGTACCGTTGTGCCTTGCGGTTGATTTGCTTATTTGAACGAGTGGATCGAATTCACAGCGAAGCCAATGGCATTGACACCGCAACATATGAAAGAAGCCCAAAACCAACAGTTTTGATATTTCTACCGGGCATCTTTGAAATCAAGCAAATGTATCAGCGACTTGAAGAATGGCGTTTCATGTAAATGACAGATAATTTACCGCAGGAAGAACTCTTTTTTTCAAAAATGATATCCTTTTTCTTCTAGCAATGATGAGACCAAAATTCTTCGAATCGTAATGCACTCCACTGCTGATCCATTGCTCAATGAGTTGGCCATGCAAGAATCCGACCAAAATACACGGAAGATCATATTGGCGACAAACATCGCTGAAAGTTCGATTACAGTGCCAGACGTTAAATATGGTGAGTGCTTCGATTTGAAATAGCTGCTGATTGAAATTGTCTGGGGAAAAAAAACTTGAATTTAACTTTTACTCAAAATTTCTCATTATTTTTCCATTCAAGTGATCGATTTTTGCTTGTCCAGAAATCTTGTAGTCAATCCCATGACAAATTTTCCATCGCTTCAATTGGCGTGGGCATCTCGCGATAACTGCGAACAAAGAGCCGGTCGAACTGGACGTGTAATGAATGGATGGTGCTTCAGGCTGGTGTCCCGTCACTTTTACAATCACGAAATGAGACAATCGGCCAAAGCTGAAATGATCACAAGTCCTTTGGAAAATATCATTTTGAAGACAAAACAATTGAATTTGGGTACACCCGAAGAAGTGCTTTCATTGGCACTTGATAAACCCTATTTGGATGACATTCACAATGCCGTGCTGCGGTTGAAAGAAATGGGCGCCATGTTGAAAACAACCAAAGGCAAAACAATCGTACGTGATGGCGATATTACGTACATTGGTGAAATTATGTCGAAATTGCCGATCGATGTGAAATTGTCCAAATTGATTGCTCTTGGATACTGCTTCGGTGTGTTGGAAGAATGCATTATCATAGGTACGATTAATTTGCACTTGAATTTCATTTAAATTTTCAATTTAATTTTCGGTAGAAAATTCAATAGTTGAAACCATTCAATAACCAAACATTTTTTTATCTTGTTTAAGCCGCCGCTTTGAACTCAAAGAATATGTTCAAATACAATCGATCGGTGGGTGGAATCGATGCATACACTAAACGACTCGAATTCGCCGATGGAAGTGGTTCCGATTTGTTTGCTTTACTGAACGCGTATAGAAAATGGAAGCAATTGCGTAGCCAAGGCGAATTTGGCAACGCCAATGCCAAAAATTATACCGATCGCAAAAAAGTGAAAGCTGCCGAAAAGGAATGGGCAGAGGCAAACTATTTGGAAATTTCGTCGTTGCGTGAATGTGATGAATATGTCAGAGATCTGCGCACTCGTATCAAGCGTATAAATTTGATAGATTGCAGCAAATCCGATGTCACATGGAATCGAAATGAAAAGTACATTGTTCTGAAAGTCGTAATCTCCGGCGCTTTCTATCCAAACTACTTCTCTCGGTCAACGAATAACAAACGCGACTCAGAATTAGAAGCTGAAATAGATAAAAAAATAGGTGGTCGAGATTTAAGTGACACCGTCTACTTCAGTGGTTTTAAATTTTGCGACATGCCACACATTTACATCCAGCGTATCAAAGACATTTTGGTGCACAATAATGTAATCAGCCAAAAAGATTCGCACAGTGTTACCGTTTCACATGACGGCGTCTCGGAACGAGTTTTTGTTTCGTTCAAGAAAACTGGCAAAGAAGGCGACATCAAAAAGTATGGCGTGGCATGCCATCCGGGATTCGTTCTGACGGAAGTTTATAAGGCGGTCAAATTACGAAGTTTGAAACCGGAACATCACATCGACGTTCTTTCGTAAGTTCTAGATTTTTATTATTTACTTGAACAATTTTAACTTCAGAATGAAGTAGCTGATTTTTAACTTTCACTTCGCCATTCTAGTGACCGCAATACAGCCTTAGGCTACGCACAAAGTAAAGGACTTATTTATACGCCCGAAGGAAGGGTTCATACTAAAACCGAAGAAGAGTACAATAACGTTTGCTATCCGAAAAAACTCGATAGAATTGTCAAAGGGTTCATCTCACATGTAAGTATGAAATTGCATTCATTCGTGTGTTTATAACTAATCGACTCACATTCTTTGGCTGTAAATTTGTCGATCTTAGACAGAAAATTGCAGTCGTTTCTGGTTCCAGCCTGAAAAAAATCTCAAGAACATCCGCGACATTTATGATGAATTAAATAATCCGAACAGTGACTTGGAATCATTTGACAGTGAGTCTGATGTAGTCATCGGACAGGTTTTAGCTGCTGTGTACCCGAGTGATAGCAATCGCGAAGAATTTTACCGAGCAAAGGTCATCTTCATCGAAAGAGACAAAAAAACTCGACGAATCACCTACGAAGTAATTTTAAAAATTCAACCGTTTCAGCATTTCATATATGTCACTTGAATATGCTTCATATTCGTAGGTTCGATTCATTGACTTTGGTAATACACGGAAGTGTGAATTGAAGGATTTGAAGCGTTTTCGTGGTGTTTCGACAGATTTCCTCACATTGCCACCGTATTGCTATCAATGTTCTCTCGCATTCATTCAACCGTCTCAGGTTAATGCTCCGGATGGAGTTTGGAGACAGGAAGCCAATCAAAAGTTCGTTGAAATGACAGATGGCATCGAACTCGAGGCTGAAGTAAGTCTGCTATTGTAGAAAAATCTTCCATTTTCGAATATTTTCTAAAAGAATTGTTTTCATTGATTTTATGTTGACCAGGTTTACTCAGTTATCAACGGTATGGCTCGAGTGTTTATAACAGCAAACAATGTGAACATCAATGCCTTTTTGATTGATATCAAAGTGGCGGAGCATTGCGAAGAGAGCTATATGTCAAAGGTAAATTGAGATGTTTCAAGTGCAAAATTTATATGTTTTTCTTTGATTCTAACTGATTTGCTGGTACAAACCAAACTGAACGATTTACCTCTGCCTTCTCTAGTATGAGTATATTGAACGAGAAATCGCTCGAAACGAAGAAAGATCGAAGAACTATTTGACTCAAGGCATCATTAGGCACTTGCAAGAGGAAGAGGTGCCCACAATCGAGCCACCAACCCGCAAAGATGGTCGAATGCATACAGTCATATTGAAGGGACCGTATAGCCCGCTCGAAATTAGTTTATACGGTTTGACAAACAATTCGTCGGGAGTGCCGAAAATCGAAGAGCAATCGGTTAATAACGTTCTGTTGGAGAATGAGCCAAACGATATGTCGGAGAAGTATCTGGTTGCAGTGACATCGCATCAACACGACGAAAATGCGGCCATAACCGTTCGACAAACCACAATGATGCCAAATATCCGACTGTTTGCGCCATTGATGGCCGCTATTTTCGCGCCAGCAATGAAATTGGAACGAAACAAATTGAAAACGCACTATATACGAATGATGACGGGCTTGGGATGTGACGACAGACAAGTGTGTCTTTCATCCAATTCGAACATGAAATTCAATTTGGAGGCCGAACTTAAAAACACCGATCTGGAAACCGTAAGATTGTTTGACCTTTTGTGAATACTACTGATGCATTTATTCTTGATCTCACCCCTCTAAGCGCTGATAATTTCTTTTGGTTTGAGCACAGGTGAACAATATTCGAGCATCGATCGATCGTTTAATGTCACGGAAGTGTTTCTCCGAATATCCCAAGGAAAAAGTGCTTAGAATAATGCGCACCCTTCAAGACGATCTCATCAGGTTTGTTGCTCATAAAATTAGAGTCCTATTGAAAGACACGTTTTTCACATTTGATTGATCGCAATTTTTTTTGTGTGATTTACAGCTTATTGAGTTGCCAGAGATTGTTGATTGGTAAAGAATATACGAAGATCTCCTGGGAACCATATAAAAACGAAGATCTATTAACACGCGATAAACGAAGCCGTTACGAGCATCTGCGAATTTTGCCAAGGCATCAATTACTCCGGTTGAGCAATCCCGAACTAGACCATTTGTTTCGAATGGAAAAACATCATGAAGAGCTGGAAAGAATGCGATACTCGTACGTTTGTTTAGAATACCGCATTTTTTGTTGTTGAAAATTTCACTTTCGGAACAGTGTGATTTAATAATTGAAATCTTTATTTCAACAGAACCAATGATAATAATCCGACCAACCGTAGCCCAAAATGTCATATCTGTAATGTTGATATCGACAAGATTCGTCTTCACCTTATATCGCGCCAGCATAAAGATGGAATCAAATGGGTCAAAGAAGCGATCAACGCTTTTTCAAGACAATAAATGCCATTTTTTTTCTTTCATTTAAATTTCATTTCATTTGCTAAAAGCATAAGTTTATATTCAAATTATAGTGTTCGCTGACAGCAATCTTAAGATTTCCTGAAAACTTGAATCATTTTCCAAATACATTTTCGATTGGGAGTTGACTGTATGAAAAAAAAGAACATGTGATGACCATTTTGAATTCATGTCACACCATTATTTAGATTAAAGCAAAGAAAAACATGACACATATTGAAGTGTACATAAATCAAACGACAAATCTCAATTAATTATTTTTGTATTGATCGATTTTATTTTAATAAACTCTTCATGCAAATATTTACACTGTTGAAATGCATATGTTTCTGTTTTTATTCCTTCTACTATTTGATTATGTGTATTTTTGTGTTGCATTATTTCAATTGCAGCATTAAAAATTCGAATCTAACTTAGAGAATATCAACATTTATTAAATTAGCGCACATTTTGTTGTTATATCGTTCATTTATACATTCTAATATTAAATGATTGTGACGCTCACAATGCAATCATTTCGCATCAATATGCTTCAGTTACTAGGCACTTGTTAATAAGTCACATAATTAATTGAATTGTTAATTGGCTAATATTTTTTTTTATTTTTCGTTTACTCTTTCATCTCTTCAACTGCTCATTTCAATTTCCAAGAACAAAAGTCGTTCGATTTGTTTCAGCGAAACATGTCGGACCGACACTGTCGGTAATTCGACAATAAATTAATTTTTAAAATTATTAGTCTTGAATGACACAAAAAAAAAACAAATTGCGAAAATACGCGCGAATGAGAATACTCACACACTCGTAATTTTCAATTAAATATATAAGATTAACAGTATTAATTTTATCTATTCATATATACAGAAACATACTAAGCTTCTTTACATTCATCAACGATTCACACTTGATTAAATTTTCCAACAAGAATCCAGATTCGCTCAACTAGAATTATAATGTTATGGCCATTGCTGTCGATCTTCTAATCAACCGGTTTTACATTTCACCGACGTGGATTTCTTTTGTCAATTTTGAGTTTTTAAAAGCGCAGAAAAAAATGAATTATAAATGAGATGATCGATTGTGGCGTGAACTAATATTTAAAAGAAAAAAAATGTGTCATTTATATATCTTATGTCCTAATTTAAGTGTGTAAATTAGTTACTGTTTTTTTTTTAATTACATGAATACAATCGTTAATTTTGGTGAAAATAGAGTTTCTCTTATAATTGTGATGGTATTTTTTTTTTACAAGCAATATCAAGCATTCTTTCTTTTTCTTCTTGTCACCAATAAAATTCACTGTTTTGAAAAAGATTCAATTACAACTTGGCAGTAGATTTTGACACAAAATTTTTGATTTAAATTCGCAGCATACGAGGAGATTGTGTTTGTTTCTCTGTTTTGAATGAAAAAAATGACTAGTTAGATTTTTCGATATTTTTTGTTTTGTTTCACTCTCAAGCTCTGCCACTGCTGTTTGCTTTTCACATAAGTTCAGATCTTAAAAGTAAATCGATTGATCGTTGGTTTCAAATCCTTCACAAAAACGAATTTCCTTTTATAGTCGTTCGTCACCGTGATAGCCATTATTTCGATTCAATGGTTGCCGCTCTTGAGAATGATCCGGGCGATTACGTTTGAAGAAACCACACTGTGTAGAAGAGGAATATGGAAAATTTGAAAATTATTCTCGAATTCAAGTAAAAAAAGAATTGAAGAAATATGCTGACAATGAAAAGTATGAAAGAACATACCATGTAGAGCAAATAGATCAGCAGAAGCAGAATGATAACGCCAATGCACGCGGAAAGGATGATAATCCATAGTGGGACAATGTCTGGTTTTGGTTCGGGTATTGGAACGGCTGCGATTTTCACTTCGTATGATTTCAACGGTTTCTCATGTGGTTCACCAATGTATGGCAAACGGGCAACGCGGGAAATTACCATTGTTGATAAGTTCAGTGGCACATTTGGAGCGACCTGTTCGATTGAAAATTTAGATATTAAAGCATTTTCATGCCAATCAATTCGATTTTCTAGCATCACTTACCAAATTGAGTGTTTGTGTGACAAGACGCATTCGTAGAGCAATCCAAGCGCTGCTATCTGTGTCCAGTTGACTGGTTGTGCATCGAATCAATGCACAACGGCTGCGATTGCATGACAATCGATTCTTGAGCTCCAAATCGCTAAGATTGGGTAAATCACGGCGCAGGCGTTGATAATGCTGGAATCTTTGGCTTTCACCGTTTCCATTGGGCTGTGCTCTGTACTGCTGCTGTTGTTGGCCATGTAGTTGCTGTTGATTTTGTAAGTGTTGTTGATGATGGTGATTTGGCGCATTTTGATTATCATGTTCATCGTAGTATTCGTCTTCATTTTCTGGTCCTTCTTCATATTCGTCCTCATATTGTTCGTCCTTTAAGAAATTCGTATTTCCACTGTATGATGAAGTTTGTTTGCCACCCGTTGCTAATAGAAAAATTCGAGAGAAGAAATGTTCAAAATTAGAAACAAAATTATTTCTTTGATCTTATTCAGTATTATTACATTGGATGCTGCTTGAAGAAGATTTATGACCGACTGATTGACTACCAGCTCGTGCTCCTGCTGCTGCTGCTGCTCCTCCACCGCTACTGAAACTACTGCTGCTTTGATGATAAGACGAGGAACCGGATGACGAACCAGACGAGCCAGACGATCCAGTGTGGCTTGACTGGCCAGAGCCTTGTCGTTCATTGGCGGTAGCAAAATGGGCTGCATTGCCATGGCGTCGGATTTCTTCGTCTACATTATCGCGGCCGAGTGTGTTCAATTCCAAAGTGCCAGCTTGGAAGGTGTCTTTGCTCTCATATGGCGATACTCCTCGGATCAAATCTGGTTGGAATGGTTCACCGTCTTGTTGGCTCATCATACGTCTTCTGCCTGTTGCACCAGCGCCTTGCACACCACCTTGTGCACTCTGTGCACTTTGTGCACTCTGTGAGCTTTGTGAACTTTGTGAAGTGTATACTTGACCGCGTGAACGACTGCCAGAGAGATCCTGGTTGACACTGCCTTCGGCTGAGAAATCATCAATCTTTCGCACTCCGGCGCTACCAGCTCCGAAACCGGCTCTGTAAACACTTGGTCCCGCATTTTGTTGTGACGATGATTGGTGGCTTTGTGATCGCTGTTGCGAATTGTAGCCATCGTATCTTTCTGGGCTATATTTCGATTGATTTAGTCTTGTCGAGTAAGTAACAGCCGGACCTGATGAACTCCAACTGGCTTGAGCTGTCTGATAACCACCACCACCACCTTGTTCTTGAGCTGCTTGGTTCGCGCGCTGATGATGAATGTAAGAAGCATCACCGGTTGATTCATGGGTTTCTTCTTCATCGAAACGTCTCTTTTCCTCTTCAGTGATTTGTGTTTTTCCGCCACCAACAGCATATCCAGTGCTATGGAATGATGATCCTGAGCTCAAGCTGGACTTTTCAACAGCACCTTGACTCACCAAGAAACTCTTGGCAACTAACGATCGATCCAATTCCACGCCACGAACATTTGTGAACTGACTCAATTCACACTTAACATTTTTGGTAGTTTCCGGCTGATTCAATAGGTACAACAATTGATCGCCAGAGAGTGTTTCATATGGCCACAAGAAGAAAACTTCAGCTTCTTCAATCGTTGATGGGCCACCATTACGAATTTCATAGATATGCACGACTTGTGGACCAATTTGACTTTCACGCGTTGCATTCTCCAAGGCAACGAAATCGGTTGTGTTGTACAAAATCTCTTCATCAATCGAAACACCCTTCACCGATAAGTTCGTTTCGACGGAAATGCCAACAGTTTTCTTGTAAACGTTATCGAAATCGGTTCCTTCGACTTCAGCATTCGTTGAGTTTGCTTCCATGAAGAAATCGTATTTGGGTGCAATTCCTTGTTTGGTTGCGGGCAACAAAATTACCTTGAAATTAGCATGTTTACCACTTGACAGTGGATTTCCGATGTCACACTTGAGTGTATGATTTGTCGATGCCGATGGTGCTGTGCATGTGATTGGTGTATCACGAGTGTCACCAGTGCGTTCGATTTTACGGAAATTCATTCCCTCAGGAACACTCATAAAGAAACCGGCTTCAAATGCATCTTCTCCAAAGTTTGATACTTTCACATCGAACACAAGCAAATCTTTCGAGCCCAACAGATATGTGTCGACCGATTTCACTTCCAACCGAAGATCCGGAATACAAACATTGTCTGGGCCACAATTCTTCTGAATATTGATCGAGTCACGTTCGACTGTTCCACGATTTTGATCGATCACTGGCTCAAGAGTGGTACGACGCACACGTTCGGCTCGTTGACTTTGTTGATTATTTTCACGCATATTGAATCTCATTTCCACTTCCAATGGCGTCAACTTGTCACGAATGTTATCCTAAAATCAAGAAAATCAATTAGACAACGAACGCATGGATCTTTTTTTTATTTAATTGGAATTTCTTCCATGCTGTATTTTCCAGACTACTTACAGCGATGTATACACGCTCTGTGCGACACTCAGTTTTACCACGGCTTAATCGCATCGACGAATTCCGAATGTTTTTACCTTCTTCATTCAAGAAGAACAAACGTGGATTGCGTGGCTTCTTTGAATCAAGAACCCAGGATACATCAATGTCTGCAAAGAATATATTGGAACAAATAATGTTATATTCATTCAGTTCAACTATTGAAATGGTGATTCTCTTGAATAAAGTTGAGAATTTCTCGATGAACATGAAATCCATAGAAGATAAGAGAAGAGAATAAGAAGAATAAAATCTAATTTTCAATTGGTTCTAACCGATTTGTGGTGGAAGATTGATTCCGTTGTATTTCAAACATGAATTGACCGTTGTGCAAGTGACTTGTTTACGATCTCGAACTGTTGTACATTTTTTGTCATCGAGGCTCACCAATTTCGAATCAACATCAAATGTTGTAGTGGCTTCAACCACAGCAACTGGTCGTGATCTGATCGAAAATATGAAATTAAAAATTGAATTTGTTAAAAAAAAATTCAATTATTCAATTTTTTTAATCGATTAATTTTCATTTTCTGAACAATATGTTTCAAATATACAAAAAGTTTACTCTAATTTCCTTTGAAAATGACTCACTTGAAAACAAGAGCGGTGTTAGCATCATAGGCTCCGACGACTAAATCTGGATACATATTTCCATCGAGATCGACGCCTCCGGAGAGTGAAAAGCCAAACGTATTCAAATATGAAGATCCAGCAACATCTTCGGCAAAGATGACTTGTGAAGCTTTAGCTAACGGACCTTCTTTCGAACCATGGAAAATATAAACTGCTCCTCTTCCGTGTGGACCATCATACGGAGCACCGACGGCAAAGTCACCAAATCCATCTAAATTGATATCGCCTAGTGATGTCAACGAAAGACCGAATCTGGCACGTGAATTCAAACCATCGCGAGTGTCCAATGTTTGGAATTTATTCTGTGAGGTTAGAGGTAGAAATGTTTAGTAAATTGAACAAAAACGTTTGAAGAACAAAAGACATTGCAGTTTATACTCTATGCAATACGTACAAATTTATCTTGATAAATGATATAAACGCGTCCCATATCGTATTTGCCTTCGTTGTTAGGTTCGGTGTGCATTGGAGCGCCGACAATCAAATCGTCCAATTTATCGCCATCGACATCAACAACGGCCAACGAATAGCCGAAGTAGGCACCAATTTGTTCACCGGTGATATTTTGTTGATTGGTCATATTCCATGTGAAAATCAACACTTTGCCTAAAAGACCACCACCACGAGGCATACCAACAGCAACTCCTTCTGTACCATCTCCATTAAAATCACCAGTAACTGATGAATAGCCCAAATACGAATCATCTTCAGCTGCTGTACTCTCACGCGTTGCCCAAACTTTATCTTTTGGATTGTTCAAACTGAACGAGTATGTTTGGCCTAAAATTGCAAGCATCAATATTTTAGTCGATTTCTCACATGAAAATCAGAAATAGCAACAGTTCAAGTGTTTAAAAAGCGTGAATTGAATCTACCGAGGAAAAAGTCCAACAAAAAGCCAAAAACAAAGTAAATAATTCAACTTAGTTTCTTATACTGATTTAGTTTATAGAATACAAAAAAAAAAACAGGAAAAACCCAAACTCAAACATTTTTTTTTAAATCATCACCAAAACCAAATTTTTTCAATGTTGATCATTAAAAAAGGCTGAAAAAAAAATTGTGTAATGTGTGTTGTGTATTGTGTATGCGTGTTTTGCGCTGGTATTGTTGATTAGTGGCAACATTTTACGTGTTCTAATTTTGAATGTAAAATACAAACTACGAACAACAACTACATTTATTCTAAAGCCAATAATAAAGCACTTTTTCAACTAGAAGCAGAATGGAATATGCCCCATTTGTTTAAAAAACAACTATACCACCTTCTATACCAACTTAAGCTAAAATTAACTTTCACTTCAATAAGCGATTTTCAATTGAATTACTTGCATTTAATACAATTTTTCGAATTGAAAAAGTCTTTTAACTTCGCTCAGAATTTCAATTGAAAATGCTTGTTCTGAAGCCACACACACATTCATTCAATCATTCAGTCCCGTTAATGGTAAGCAGTGAATGGGTTGTTTAATAATGTCGTCATTGAATGGAGTCACTCGCACACAAAGGTAAGCAAAAACAAAATTAAGACACCTTGTCATAGGAATGGCATTAATAGTTACAACAATAACTACGGATGTTGCATATGTAAATTCGTGTGGGATCCGTTTGTCTCGGTATGCGTTCGGATTATTTGCTGTCTACTCGTGTGAATGGTATTAAAAAGTGATGGGCTAAAACAGTTTTGACAATGGTTTTGTTTGGCACGCCACGAATCAAAAGCATGTATGTCATTTTGGGTGAGTGATTCGTAATGGAGATGCGCAGTATACGTAAATGCCGCTAAACGATTTAGTGATTAGAAATCAAAATAACAAGTTATTTAGCAACGGGAAAACAGATTAACACATTGCTGCTTCTTTACATGTTGTTTAATGTGTTTTGATATTTAAAGCTCAACAATTCCGTTTCTAGATGACAATTACTGTGGTTTTAATGAGTTGGTTACAGATATGTTGTACTTTACAACTTTGCGCATTGTTTTAAAATGTTTATTTGTTGATTGTTTTGTTGTTGTTGTTGTTTTGGATTTTAATTGAGATTATTTTAGTTGTGTTTTACCTTCGCCGTAGCCACCGTAACGAGGAGGCTTGTATGGATACGAAGCATCGGTATTGATTGAATACTCTTGTCCTATTGTCGGATTTTCGGAATCGGTATCGTAGTTGGATCAAGTGTTTTACCATTGGTTGGCAATTTTCATTTGATTTTAATTTAGTTGATTTGTTTTTTAGTTTTTATTTGTTTGGTCGGTGGGTGTTGATTTGTTGGGATTTTTGTTTTGGTAAGTGTATATGGCGTTTTTATATTTTTTTTTGCATATTTATATGTTGTTCCAGTAAGAGATTGATTTGGTGTTTTGTGTGTGTATTTTTTGTTTGAGATTCATTCGCAGTGCACCAGTCGCATAATTCATCACATTCGGATTGTAAATGTTTTGGTGATTTTTAGTCGGAACATTTGGTTTGATTTGTGAGGATTGTCACACACGCACAGGAAGGGAAAAAATGCATACAATATTTATATAGTGATATTTCAATAAAATAAAATAAAAAAATAAAACTAAAATAAAAACTTATAAAAATTGACTACTGAAAAAAAAACGTAAAAACATAAAATCAAAACAAGACAGTACGTTTACGAAACTCCATAGAAAAAATTTAACAACACAAAATTAAATCGACCTGAATAACTAACAAAAAACAATTGTAACAACGAAAGCAAAAGAACAGTTGTGTGTTTTCGATTTGGTCATAAAAAGTGAAATTTCCGGAATGGTTTCGCTATGTATATATAATAAAAAGTTTGATTCATGCAAAGGGAATTTTTCTTGGTTGTCTAAATATACTTTTTATTTGCTATTTGTGCCTCAGAGTCGTGGAAAATATGTTGCAATCGGAGAATAACTGACCGAAGGCGACACGTTATTGCCAATTAAATGTGAGTGTCTACCACATGGTTTCGATGGCATCTGCAGTAATTGCAATTGAAATCATGTGGCTGCCACTTTGGCATGTTCGCATCATAAATTTTTCGTTATCATTCTGATGCTTATGAGATCTTATAACAGTACGAATGCCACCAACATGTAAATTGGCTTCAATTGACAAATTGCATTTGGCGTGAACATTAAATGGAAAGAATTCCATTGAGAAAACAAAATGTTTTCGCATTAAAAGATGACACTTTGTGCAGTAGCCATGAAATCATTGCGTCGCCGAATGAATAGAAGACAATTCAACATCAGATTGAAAAGATAAACACGAGCCACACAACGTCGACACCGACTTCGGCCACTTTCCAATTAGAATATATATTTATAGCCGTGGCCACGCGGCATTTTTCATTTAATTTACTTTGATCATGATACACACAAGTGCAAATATTTTAATTTGTAAAAACTTTCATTTCGTTTGACTTTGAAAAATTGAATGAGACACTGCAAGTGGATTTGCCGAATCCATTTGGATTGCACAACATATTTTCTCTTAACTCCGGGCAATTCAAAGGAAGACCTGAACGGTTGGTCATTCATTGATATATCTATCTCTTTGTATATGATTTTTCTTGTTTGCTCCGTTTAAAATGCTTTCAAGTGGGTTTACCTTGCCAGTACCAGCTGCCCGGTGCTCCGATGAACAAACGATCACCATTCTGCAAAAGAAAAAAAAATGAAATTTGTGATGAATATGTTACCGTTACTAATTCCACACCTAAACAAAATTTGATAGGAAATTTAAGAAAAAAAAAACCCGGCATATGGATACAATAATCGAATTTTTCAATCGACCACTTGAATTGTTTTGCCTACAATTTCACTCGATTAAATTTTTTCTCGCCAACATTCTCGATTCTCGCCATATCACAGATAAACTTAAGAGCAGAAAATCTTTAAGCCATAAAAAGAACGAACGATTTGAAATCCGACAAAAGCATTTCAGTTTTATCTCGGTTGCATCTGGTTCGGAATGTGTAGTAAAGAAAAAGAAGAACAAAATCGAAGCTCAAGAACAATGGATGCTTAGAACCAGAATAAGAAGCAATCATTAGGGCTCATCAATTGAAATCGAATTAAATAAATCTCGATATAAGCGGTGATCATTGAACGTGTTCTCTGGGCTGGCTACATCTTAATCGTTTCGAAATCGATTGCTTTATGAAGACATAAGACGATTTTTATTGTTGTTATTGTGCCTGCAACGATTCAATTTGCAATTCAACAATTATGGAAATAGCGAGGAGTCGGTCGATCGACCGAGAGAGTATTCTGAATGGTGCACCATATTTACTCTCGAGGCATTCGATTTTATGTGTATGTTGGTTCTAAAACCGATTTGTTCTTTCAATGTTAGACACTGTCCGTAGCACATAAGGAACTACACTTCATCGGATGGTCTCTATTGTTCATGGTCATAGCACATGCAACGCACGCACGTGGGCTCTGCAGCATTATGTCTTGGGCCACTTTTTACGATAGCCAGCAGTCAAAATAGTTATTTATTTATATGGTTTCGTCGGGAAATCATGCGAACAAAATGCAATTTGAGCCATGTATGCTCGCATCTGTAGTAGACGCACAGTATTGATTTCGTTTTATGTCTCTTTGTGTACGTAGCACTGAACATCGATGATGATTGATGAACAATGATTTCAAAACGAATTATTCATTAATTTCCATTGAAATAGATCAACGCTCACACATTCCGCCTAGTTCTCTCACTTGGGAATGTATTGAAGTGCTGGGATTTTGCAAGCCCACCGCCTTTGCAAGCTATCCAGAGCATATTCAATTATTTCGATTCCATTGTTTGACGCGTTGTGCGTTCTAAGGCTGACTTAATATGTATTGATTGATTTTCAGATGATTTCTGACAATTTTTGCTTCAGTTAGTACTAAAACTCGACAACACAATCATTTTTTTCCGCCTTTTTTCGTTCAACCGTTTTAAATGTTTACTCGCTTCTCTTTGAAACAGTCTACGCGTATCTTTTATAGAATTCGACTTGCCGTTTCCAATTGAGTTTATGTTCATTTGGTTTTAATTTCAAGCGGCAGTTTCTAAGTTTAAAGCAAATTGGGTCTCGATGCGGCGTAAAAAAAGTCAATTTTCATGTAAACAAACTTTAATTGATAAACGTCAATGGCAATTTAGTTTGAATTTTTCAATTTAGTTTCAATTTTTTTGCAAGCAATAGAAAACATGTGAGTGGTCATTCGCTATTTCGTTCTGACCTTTTGTGACATTGAATTTCTTTGCTTTTTTGCTCACTGAGCAATTCATTCGAACGCACAAACGGGCTAGAACGGTTGTGACGTTCCAAGTGGCTCGAATGCAACTGCCGGGAGGTTTTCATATCGTTTAACATGTCCAAAATAGCATTGCTGTGCAGTGCTCGATGTAAATGCATAATTTATATTCGATATTCACAGTTTGCCACAGTGCAAATGGAAAGTTTGAGCTTAAAAATGTACTCAACATCGATTATACGTTTGATGTTGATGTGCGAATAGATTCAACTCACAGTGAAACATTACATATAATCTATGTCGATGCGTTTCACATTTTTGCTTGGACTTGGCCATGCGCAAGCGGCCAATGTAACGGAGAACCGATGCAACACAGGCGCATGTTAAAGAAGGAGAAAAAAAATAAAAACAGACGTAATGAACTGGACACATAAACAATCATAATTTATAACCGAAGAGTTGAAGCAATGCGCATGGAAATGTATTCGATTTGCAAACGATGACAACATCCAAATCGAAACACACCGAAGACGATACACATACAGCCATAGTCGTTGAGTTTTGTGGCAAGATGCAATCTATTTTCTGCACATTCAAGCATAAATCCATTTCGTAAATGTAAATTTCCATTCCATTGGTGCAAAATCAAACATAAACGAATTTATAGCCGCGTAAAAAAAACGGAAGTACTTCAAAAATAAACCGTCTAGCTGCTCTATTCATTTTTCTTAAACAATCACATCAAACATCTTGCAAATGGTAATGAACGCCCTATGATGGAGAAACTCGAGGCTTTGATCTAAATTCAGGATTTCAAACAAAATTTACATTCCGTTTGAAGAGTTTACCAATAAATCAAATTTACGCCTTTGAACCGCTCAAAGCCACAGTTTCGTTTGTTCAAGCCTCTCAATTCAAATGATACATTATTCATTTTACAGATGATCATTTGCAGAAGAAATTTTTTTTCTTTCTTGAACGAGATTGTGCTGAAGCGGCCTGCGCGCGCTTCTCCAGAGATTAGATAACAGCAGAGTGAGTCCATTAATTATGTAATATGCAAAATTGATTTAAACATGAATCAACTGCGTCGATGATATTATTCATAAATTTGGCCGATGGCAAAATCCATTTGCATTGTTTATTGTGATGCTCTTTTAACTGCTTCGCTAATTGAAGACGATCGTACAAATTGATCAACGATCGCTCGCGACTTTTGGCCAATTGCAGAATTCTATCAAGCAGTAGATAGAATCAATTATCTCGCATGTAAATTGCATTGTGAGTCAATTCACTCGAGGTGTAAATTAACGTCAACATACAAATTGCGTAAATTGATACTTGTTTCGTGGCGTTTCGTGCAAGCGAAAAGTTTCATGAATAAATTAACGATAACATCCCAACACATTCGAAATTGTAACACATTCAAGCCGAAGATTTTTTTCGCGTTTTTCTTTGGAAATCAATCGAATTAATCAAGAAATACGGCCAGAAAATTTCGGTTGGAATGGATCCAAGCCACAAAGATCGAGCGAAAAAAAAGGAATGATCAAAGTGGGTACTCGAAGAGTAAAAGCCGAAAATATTGAAGTCAGAATTTAAGTGCGTTGCTTTTAAATTGAGAGCCGGAATTTCGAAATGCAAACAACAATTTATGGCTTTGATTGAAAGAAGAATAAACACTTTCGGTTGATAGCAGACCGACCGACCGACCGAAAAGAGTGATCACATGCATATTGGAGAGCAAATGGAGCGGCAAACATTGACCAATCCATTTTCAACGCAGATTGTGTAAACATAACATTATCAGCTCCTTGTGCGTCGTTTTTTTCACCTCTCGCTTTGGTCATTCAATCGCCGATGCCATTACCTGCACGCGAATGTTGTGCTTAAAGAGGCATGGAATGAATGAAATGGAAAACGCAAGCGGAGAAAAAAAAAATGCAAAAACCACAATTAATTATCTTGTTATCTCCTTACAGGCAGCAAATAAATTCAATCAGTGTAAAGGATTGCCGGCTTCGTTCGTTGCATTGTGCCATTCAAATGGGATTGCGTACGGGCCGGATATTTTGCCACGATTACATGTGTTCATTTTAAGTGCTTTTAATCGAAAACATATTATTCGCATGTTGAAAATATAAACTTCGATGCTTTGAAACATTCGATGCTGCACTTTTTTGTCCGCTCTCATTCGGAAAAGTTTATGATACAGAAGCTGCATGGGAATTGTTATGCTGTTACCGAAAATTTTCATCTTCTTCTTCTTCTTCTGGTTGTCAGCATGAGCATTACGCGGACAAATGGTAAAGCACAATCTCGTGTTTGCGATTAAATAGCGCGAAAACAATATTGTCAAGATTTTCGTTATCAACTCTCGTTCGCTCGCCATCCACCATTCGGAAGGATTGTTCTGCTTTCGTCTTTTCAGCAGCCAAGACAGAACAATCGACCGAAATGTAATTGTTATGTTCGATTTTCTTGTTGCTTCTTTTGCATTCCACAGCCAACCGATATGGTTCGTAGTCGTCTTTTTGGAGTGGATCAGTTTGCCGAGGCGATTTAAACGGGTGAAATGGTTTTGAAGTTCGTTTTATGTTCATGCCGATGTGGTTGAGGCTCAAAGGTCAAACCATTCCCTTCACATTTCTGAGCATAATTTTCAAGCCTACACAATTTGCCTCTCATTTGATTCTCATTAGCCGTCATGAGTATTGACTTTCTATTCGCTTGATGTGTGCCCCGCGCTTCTGAACACACTCATTTCCAACACACAATTTGTATTCATGCATTTCCAATGAATTGCATCATCATGAGTGCACTTTCTGGTAATCGCATTTCAAGTCAAGAAAATGACTCTTAATTAGAAAATTATCCACCAAATAAGCACATTACGCTCGAAACGGGATTTCGGTGGGTGCATCGATGCACAATATGCAAAACCAAAAGTCATGCTAAATATCGAAAACAAACACTCACATGAATCGGCATAAACAAATGCAGACCAATGAACTTGTTACATACAAACACAAAAAAAGAAACGAAAACATATTTTGTTACTATGTTTTCAAGAGTCATTCTTACGTTGGATTTTGCTTGCGTCAGTCCTTTTGACCGTTTTTAAGTATCATGTTACTTTTGTGTGATGAAGCATTGAACCTCAAACTTTGTATGAAAATCGATTTTCCATGTTCGGTGAGCAATGGGCATTCGAATTTGACTCTCTATTGACATGTACACAAGTATCAAATTTAATGCTGGGCACTTTTTTGTTCTCGTGCATTTGACTTTCATTCAATTTGATATGAATCACTTAAGACGTAGTTATCTCTTCGTTTCATTGCTTGTAATTAACAAAACAGCAATTAATCAAGTCTATGTATCCAGTTTGGATAAATCGAATGAGAGCAATTTTTTTTATCGAAATCTCTGTGAAATTGGATGACATGTACAAATTGCGTTGATCTCAGTCGATGTTTGTCGGTTCGGAATCACATCGAATGGAATTTCGAGTGCGTGTGCGTACAAGTAAAAGAATTTAATCCGATTGTGCGCACAATACGTGTGGATATAAACCGAAGAATAAATAATATCGGAATTTCTTTGGTTTCACGAAAAAAAAACATGGCAATTTCATTTAGGTCGTTTCATTTCTCAAACAAAAAAGACTTTGTCATCGCGGGATACCAAATTTATCATCACACAATCGGCTTTTATTCTTCGGACCGTGTGGATTGCATTGAAATCAGTAGCCGTATGCGCGTGAAATGTATCTGGATCCGATGCGCATAAAATTAAAGTTCCCGCGCGCATAAAAAAACGATTTACGGCCAAATCAACTGTGAAATAATTCGTTTGTCATTTGTAATATGGCTCAACGTTTGCACCAATTTCAATTGGCCTGGATAAATGTTGCCGCTTTTTTTTTTTATTGTTATTATCGTTTGCCATGATTTCGACGCATCATGATATTATGATGGCAATTCTTATTCCAAACACACTCTCGCATTCAAACTCTCTCTATGTCTCTCACGCGCTCACATTATTTATGGTCAAATTCGTTGTTGGCGAATCGGCTTCTGTATAATTCAATGCCATCATATTATATTTATTGCATGGAGTTTTTTTTTTCGGCTTGTTGTCAGACATTTCCACATATGGATTCGCTGGAGAAGAATAAAAACGAACGAAATAAAAAGAATGCCATACAAAAGGTACACATCTGATATATGACTAAATGCCGTAAATGATGTTTCATGAAGGGCACATACGCACTGCGTCTACCTTGGACTGCATCGAAAGATGCACAAAAGTGAATCAAATATGAGGCATAACTTATCGGTTTTTTTTTGTGTTGCTGTTAACTTCGTTCGTTCGCTTTTTTTGTGTTGGACTCGCACATTGAAAAATTAGTTTTTGACGTTGCGTCTTTGTTTCAGCCCATTTATGTTGAGAGAGCAATAAAATTTAACGTTATTTAATGTGCGTTGTTGTTTTTTTCTGCACATTGTGTTCCTTTTTTGCTGTTTGTTCGCTGCACATTTTGCAATAAAATAATTTTATTTACAAGTATTTGACTTGGTTCGCATGCTCTTGATGCGAAGTCAATTGAATTCGGTACTGAAGAAGAAGAAAGTCAGCAAGAGGAGACAAATAAAAACTCGTGCAAAAGGCACGTAACACGTATTGACAGCCGCACTTGAAGCCCATCGCTTTGTGATTCGGAAGGCCAAAGAAATCGATAAAAATCGACAGGAGTTTTGTCATGGAATGAAGTTCCCTTTTTCGGCCACTGAATTATTGCGTATATTCCAAAAAAAAAATGATAATGCCTTGACTGCGAACCAACCACATAATCATAAAACATTGAACGAAGAGATAAAAGAATGGTGACAACGTGCGCGATGACAGTTGAATAAATTTATTTGCGTTTGATTTTGCTTCGCTTTTCGCCGAAATGACCGAAAAAAATCTGCACGATTCGCTTCTCCTGCACAGGAATGCTTTCGCAAACAATGACTGGCTCCGGAAAAAAAAAGTACGATCACATGAATACAATCGTGAGACATGTCGTATTCAAAATAGATGCGCATTTTTTGGTTATGATTTTACCGGAGATTAATGTTTACGTTGCTTTATTTTGGGGCGCATATTCAAATCCGTTCATAATCTTGGCGCGATGCTATCGAGTGTGAAACAAGAATGAAAAGACGTGTGCCGTTATCGAATGTGAATGGAAATTTTTCGTTGGATTTTTGTTTTTTCATTTGCGGTTGGCTTGAGGTCAGAGCGCTGCACAACCTCATAAACTTGACTTTGAGATACTTGCAGAATTTATCGATTCCATTGGAGAATTGTTTTGGCCACTCTCAATGGATGCACTGTGAGCACACCAGCACACACGGTTTCGACGGTTCTAACGCAGAACAACTGAGACTTATTACCACGACGACGGCATCTCACCTTCTGATTGCATAGCATAGATAGAACTGCAGTACATGTGGAAAATGTCCGATAGCGCACTAATACTAATTTCTGGTTCTACCGTAACGTTGGGCGCGAGTGAGCGAGACGGCGATCTGGTGTACAATATGCGCGATCGGTATGCAGAAATAATGCAACAAATTGAAAACAATAATTTATTATTCGCTGCTTTCGCACAAATCTTTTTTAGAATGCACCGGCTTGATTCATGCGCATGGCATTTTTAATTTGTTTGCATCGTACACAACGTGTGGCTTTTTTTTCTTCATTCTTTCGAAATGTTGTTCTGTTTTCGCTGTTTTTACGGTTTTCCTGCCGGAGCAGCATTTGTTCGTGGTTCATTTTTCATCCACTCTCTTCTGTTTATTCTCTCTCTCTCTCTCTCTCTCTCTCTCTCTCTCTCTCTCTCTCTCGCTTGAATTCACCAAACGAAGACAATTTAAGTCGTTTAGACTTAAATGCAGTGCTCTAGCTATCTCTCGAGTTATGCTTATTTATTATTCTGATTTCGTATTGTCGCGCACATTTGCGCTGTTTGTTCAGTGCGATGGGTGAAAGAGAGGTAAACGCTTGCTTGCAGTTTGTATCATTTTTCGAATTTTGTTTATTTTTTCCAACCGTGTTTTAATGTGCCACGACGAAAATCGTGCTAAATTCAAATTCTCGATGGAAATGAAATGCCACGGCATTACATTCGATTGGTGTGTGAGTACACTTCATTTTGCAGGCGAGTAATCAAAGCGATATTAAATAAACAAACACCATGGGCTACAGTCGAATAACTCTCGTAAGAAATGCAACCGCCGCAAAAATTTTGCCAAGATTTGACTACATGCACAACCATTTGCGCCGTCTCATTTGAATTTTTCGTTCGGTTCTTCTTCTATTTTCAAGCGATTCGCATTCGATCGTATTTCCCGCAATGTGAAAAATAGGCGAAAAAACAAGCATTTGAAAGATTCATACACAGAGACACATACGCTCTTGAATTCCCGAGGATCGAATAAGTAGTGTGCATTTGATGCTCGGGCGATAATGATGACGGCACACATTTCAACCATGCATTTAAATTTGCTGCTCGGTGTTGGGTAATGCTTACGGACACGCAGATCGCGGCAATCCATTCTACACCTGTCCAAATTGCGCAAATCGAATGTGGCAGACGAAGAAATACGTTGAATCGAATCACGGTGAGTGTGTTGCAAATGCGTGGGCTTGCGAACAAATATCAATTTCCTATCTGATTGCCGCCTTTTACATTTTCATATACATATGTGCTTTTAATTGAGCGGAAGAGAAGGGAAAACTTCAACGGTTCACAAATTATCAGCGCTCGGAATAATATTTACCTTTGTGATAGCTGCACTCAATCCGGCTTGACATGAGCCTTGTTTGTGGTATCCCCAGAACACTGAAAATAGACAGAGAAAAGGAAACGATTATGGTTAGTAATCATGTTTATCACATGCAAATAGAACATCAAACAATACTGATTTCCAGCCAATGACAATGATTTTTTTTAACGCTCCTCTTCATCATTTCTATCGCAACGCCGTCAAACGATTTGTCACACAAAACCAGTCGCATTTTAATCGTAACGTTTTAATGAAGTTTTTAAAACAAAAGCAAACCTTCTGTGCATCGCCATTTTATGGGCTTTCATGCATTTCACCGTTTCGTTTAGTTTTATGCGTTGTGGAAGTGTTTGGGTTGTTAATGGCTGATGATCAGCATGAAATGCAAAACAAAATCCATCACAATTTGAATTGCCGTAAAACGATTTTTCTTTATTCGAAATGCATCGCAGCAGTGACGCTATTAGATAATTGATCATAAAAAGGGAAATTATTCCAATTCGTCTTCTCTACCATAAAGATGAATCGAAAGAATGAGCGTGCGAAGGAGGGGGCCATTGTTGCGTCGCATCGTAAAAGTGATGCAATGCGCTCTAGTTGTCACGTGAATGAAAAATCATAATCCATTACGGTTATGAAAAATGACACCCGACCCGAATGGAAAATGCGTAACAAAAGTGCCATCGGAACATTACCACCAATGAAAGTTGATAACTCATTAAAACTAGAAAGTGCCTTTTGCAATTCCACTATGGAAATCAAAAGTCATGCTTAGCCATTCCGTGGAACGGAATCTAAATGTAATCGAATTGCGTTTGACGCTCTAAAAGTTTTGTTCGAAAGAATCATTTGGCGTTTACTTATGTCATTAGTCTTGTGCAATAGAACGTTCGACAAAATAGCGCCGTTTTCCGTTTCGGAAATGACAAATTCAGTCGATTAAATGTAGCGTTTGTCGTTGAACACCTAATGAAAATCACGTGTTGGCAAAAGCGTCAGTTGAGCGAATTTCGGTTCGACAAAGAAAAGGGGAATAACCATGAATCCGATGGAACCGAAGAGAAAAAAAGATCCGAAAATCATCAAGATTATTATGAATTTCCTGTGCTCGTATAATAACATCGTTCCGCATACAACATACGATACGAATATGTGATATGTTCATCTTCTCGAGACGACTTTTGACGAGTATTAAAGTAAACAAAAGCATAGCCATCGAAAAAAGGAAGCCAAGCGTTCTTATTCACGTGAACAGAAGACATGCACATGATATACTCAGAGTTTTTTTTCTCTGATTTCTCATTCTTGCAGAGTTTATTTTCTTTCATTTCTTCACAGTGCGCTTTGTGTCATCCATATGAAAACCATTCCGTCTGACGAACAACTTTATGACTCTCGACTGATAAATAAAAATACTCTGAATAAACAAAACTAAAATATGCGAATTTATTACAATGTTGACTATGTAACTGGCAAAACGGCTGAAAATAGACGACGCGCGGCGGATCTTTCTCTCTCTCTCTCTCTCATTTTTGGCGCATGTTTGTACTTCAGCGCAGCAGCTCTCATTTGCGTGCGTTTCGCTTGAGAGACGTTCAAATGAAACGAATGATACAAATGCACCGAAAGGACGCACATTTGCTGTTGCCATATGCCATTTTTCGTTCCCCCTTTTTTTGCTTTATTGAAATAACGGCAATGAAATTTATATGAGTATTAAATACGAAGCAAAAGGTGCACTCTTGCACAACATAACGTTCGAAATGGTTCAAAATCAGATCGGCCTCTATCGCAAAAATGTACGAAATCGATCGATGAAGAGACAAAAGGAGAAAAAAATGCATGTCGGCCCAGTCGTTGTTACGGTCAAGCCGAAGTCAAACCGAACACGAATCAAACTCGCAGATAAACGATCTTTTGTCGGCAAACATTCTCAAGATTGTTTTCAAATGTAAAACATTTTTTATGGTATGGTAAAATTGAATTACCGTCATGAATATCAAATTACGACTTCAATTCGGCGCGGAACAATGTAACATACACACAAATCGAAAACAATGGAAACAACAGTATTGACAATGTTCTACCTTTTGTGCATAAATTTGGATGCAAAATTTGTGCCGTCGATTCTTTTTTTGCTTCAGTCAAGTCAGTATTTAGCAGACGTTGCCACACAATCGATGAATGACCATTTTATTTTTTCTCTTTATCTCCAAGTTGCAATAACAAGAGCAGAAGAAATTCATTTTACATTCAATTGTTTCTGAGGAATTTGAATTTTACAAGAAGTGCATAAAGACAACACTGCGATACATTGATTGCTCGTAATAAACACTTTGCATACAAGACCTGTTACACACACACACACACACACACACATCCGACCCAACTACTACTTGATTCAATTCAATGATTCTCTTCCTTTTTCAACGTCTTGTCGAAATCGGAAACTGGGTGCAACGATTCGTGTTGTAAACGATCTGAAAATGGTTAGCGTCTTTCATCAAAATTCAAAACACACCAAATGGTTTTTAATCGATGAGGCTGTGCACGACTTCTAAGTGACGTGAAGATCAGCAACAGAATAATAAACTGTGAGAAAAATGATAAGATACGCGCGTTAATAGCAGAGACAAGGCGAACGAACGAAGAGAAAGGAAGGGAAGAGGCAACGAAGAAAGAAAAAAAAAACACTGAAGTGTGACAGTTCAGCTCTGAACTGTCTCGATCATTTTTGACGAGAGTGATTGGATTTCATTGCTTTTGAAAGAAAAAAAATTTGTTGCATCCATATTTGTATATTGCATTCTTTTTTAGAATCTTATCCGATACAAAAAAAAATCAAAAAGAATTATCCCAGTCATTTAGATATCCTTGGTATTAGACGCACTGTGTGACTTGCATACCATAACAATGAAATCGGTTTAAGGGAGTGAAATCGATGTCTGGATTTGTTTCTATTTGTTTATGTTATAAATCCATCAGACATTTTTGTTACATTTCATAACAGCTATTGATGCACTTCACAGTCGCCTGCAAGTTGCAAGCGGAACAAACAAATAACGAAGTTTTATTCGGGAGTGAGTGTACACAGTGAGTGAACGTCAAAATTTAATTAACTCAACATCCTAATTTCAGAGTAAAAGACGAAAACCGAAAAATTTATGAATGTAAATATGAATATTTGACAGTATATGGCTGGAGGGCACAGTGGTGATTACAGTGTGAACGTGTGCAATTGGTATCGCGGAAGACAAACAACACATTGTTGACGTTAACGGTTCCACTGTTTATATCTCTTGTGTGTTAGACATGTGTTGTGTTTAATGATTTCCAGAAATAACAAGTATACACGACAGCAGCATAGCAGCAGCAACCCTTTGGTTGCATCCGAGAACACTTCAAAAAAACGTGATTGCCGTGCATTGATCGATTTGTCTTCATCGGTGCGCGCATCGTTGTGGCATTGAAGAAGTGCTCCACACTATATAAACACATCAACAGTGATAAATATTCAAATATTCACGTTCGGCTTTTCCTTCGTTCAAACATTTTCGTTGCATCGTGTTTTGAATACGTAATTAGATAAAATTTAAACACGGCAAAGACTTGACCAAAAGTTCATTTGAATGTTTCAATTTATTGCAGCCGAGAGAGAGAGAGAGAGAGAGAGAGACAGTTCGTTCGCTCGTACGGAGTGCATCTTGATTTAAGGCAGAAACAAATCGTTCGAACAACGGTTTTTTCATACTCTTCTGCATAAATCATTCGTTGCTAGAGTCGATTTCCGTAATGAAACTTCATGAGGCGATATATGCAGCACAAATGACAATGTCGTAAACAATTCAATAAAGCGATAAAAATCCATTTAATATCTTCATTCGAGAGCCTCTCATGTGCCACTGCAACAAATTATGAATTTATGGCTCAAGCGATTGTGTATCGCAATTGAAGAAGAGCAAGAAATTGCATCAAACCAATTTTATGAAATAAACGTACGCAATTTGCACGGAACAAGGCAACGCAACAAGGCAGCGTGAGCATTTCATATGTTTGAACATGCATGTGTTGTCGCTTTTAATGATGCATATGTAAGCGTATTGTTGGACTCATTCAATGGGAAATCTATTAAAAAGACATTGTCGCCAATTCTGTCAGTTCGTGTAGTACAAACGCAAATATAAAAAAATTTCTATTTCAATTGAATGGCATGAACGAACGAATCAAAAACGACGATGCCATTCGAGACGAAGAAATTTACCATTTTTATGACATACAATTGAGCATCTCATTTCTGTGCGTTTGCACAGATTTCAACCAGCAATTCCAATAAATTCAAAGAAGAAAGAAATAAAAAGACTTTTTTTTTACCAAAGCGAAAAATCATTCCCATGATTATTTATTTAAGACATTTGGTATTTTGCACACGGTTATCTACATTCAACTGAATCGTTTAGGATTTATGATGGCAAATAGACATGACGCGCGGTGTTAGTGCATGATGTATGGCTTTTGTAATCGAATCTAAAGAATATATATTGTTGTGTTTGCCTGCTTTCTTTCTTTTGAAGATGCACCATTCAATTGCGCACCATAGAATGGCGAATATTCAATTGGCTGTTTCGCCGAGATCATTCTATTTTCAATGGTTTTGAATGCAAGCAACACTTCACCATGTTTACTGAGTAAACCGAAAGCTGCGCCTAGCCACTTCTAGCGCACCGGTGAATGCAATTTGTTAGATGATTTGATTCTACGATCCACACTCTCCGGCACTGAGATTGAGCTAGAGAACAAAACCGGCACAACAATCGAGGCAACATTCGAGTTTATCGGTTTTGTGATTCGCATCGAATGGCTCGAATAACAAATAACTATACACATATCACAATAAGTAATGTGGTCGCGTAATTTGGTATTGAGACAAAATTTAGTGTTTGGCTGCGTGCAAATGGTGAACGACGAAAGCCAGTGAAAGATAATAGTAATCTGTGGTGGAAATGAATGAAGCACCGCATGATATTTGAACAACCCACCGAGAATAGCCTCGATGCATCGCAAAATAAATATTATTGTGAACATAAGCTATGCCGTCTCATACGAAAAAAAATCCTAGAGATATTCTTTTGTGAAAAAAAAACAAGTGCTAGAGTTGCTGTGGTTCGACCGATTTTACATTGTAGTTCTCGACAGCTCGGACATGTAAATTCACCCGAGACTTTGCTCTGCCAAGCGAATGAATGAGATCAAATGATGAAATAGAAACACTCGCCTCTACACGTGATCACTGATTACGTTTAATAACAGCCAATTTAGCGGTCAAATATTTCTCCGCGTATTTTCAACACAACGAAAATCACACCAATCATTCGTGGTATTTTACTACTACTTTGTTTTTTTTTTTCTGTAATTTGTGAAATGCGCCGGCATTCGTTCATGGGCAAGTGCAAGGCGAAGCGAGAACATGCACGCATTTGAAAACAAAAATTAGACCTCGAAATAGATACAGATCTTTGGCATGTGTGTTAAATCGTGGCTTATGCATCAGTTTAAAAAGCAACACATCAAACTGACAATTTCCCGAAATCAACGCGGCAATATTGGATTGTAATGCGGTTATCTGAGTTCACGGATCTTTCCACCGACAAAATAGACGGGAGAAAAAAACGGCACACATCACATCTTCACGATGGATTTATTGCAGGTTAACACGTCTATTTTTGTATTGGTCGAAATTAATTGAATTAGATGTCTTGGTGCAGCTGAAATGTTTAGAAAACGCAAAGCGCCTGATGCTATCCAATCAACGACTTGCTGACATTTTGAGCTCAGATCGAATTAAATAAACATGAATCACATCGAAAAGAAAAAAAACACACTTTTCCATGGAAATTCCACTGAAGAACAAAAAAAAAAACGAACAAAAACTAAGGACAAACCTTTACACGCAGTAAACAATTTCGAATTCCCTTTTCCCATGTGCATACGAATTGAATATCGCCATATAAGCCAAAGGGGAATAAATTCTTCGATCCAAATAAAACCGCAGAAAAAGCCAACACCGAAGCAACGACGTCAAAAATTAAAAACCAATTTATATGCCAATAACGCAAACAATTCGTCAACTAACCGGAAGCCTTCGAATAAATATGGGCACAAATCATCACGTCTTTATCGGGCCAATACATCGCAAAAATTCATATGTTCCGTACTTATTCATGTGTGACACTCGATCAAATGAAGTTCAACGTCAAGTTTTTTTTTCTGTTTCGTTCGGTTTGGTTTTGTTTTCGACAATTTGCACGCTGCACAATACATTCCCATTTAATTTGTCAAAAAAGAATGCACAAATAAATTTATTGGTTGCGTTTTTTTCAATCGTGCAACGAAGAACAGCTATTCGTTGCGATTCAAGCGAATGATTGTATCAACAATTTTTTGTGTTGCCGTTTGGTTTTTTGAGCAGACACAAAATATTGGTTACGAACCAAACGAGAAAAAAAAAGGATGAGAAAAAAATGCACGAGAGAAACATAGGTAACAAGAGGGAGCACACATGTTCCTTCCGTTCATCTGGCGAATGTAAGTCGTGTCGTACATCGAAAATGTTGCTGTGTTCATTTTTGGAACTTCTAAGACTACGCGCACAAAACGATGTGATCTTGTAATGTGTATTTGAAGAGAAGAGAAAAAAAAAACGTGTACATAAGGCACATAGGACATACACGAAACAAAGAGCGATGATCGGGAGCAAGAGCGAATGGTACGTGCCACGAATATGTGACTACATGTACAACCACGCATACACACACACACACACACACACACATTACATTCAAAATGACACACAATTTTAATGCGCGTTGAATTAGTTTCAATGTGGCTTGAAACGGCACAGGCGCAGGCTCATTCACTGTGTATTGGTTTGTCTGCGATTTAAAAATAGACGGTAATATTCATTAGTGTTTGGTTGCCTTTTGCTCGGATTCTTGATGTAGAATCAGCACGCATCTCGTCGCCGTGTTAATGATTTTGTAAATTTTGAAATTATTTTCGAATTTTGCTCGGTCGCTCGAGCAGCTTCGACACTCGATACATACAGCTTTGCACATATTCACTCACACACACACACACACACACACATGTGATCGCTGGGCTTATTAGTTTTCCTCATTTTGACATCTTGGCGTTGCTAAACAGTTTTCTCAACGACGGCAGCACAGCATCATTCATTAGACTTTCAAATAACGTACGGCACCATTCAAATCGGACCGTTTGTGTTTACAGCACACAATTTACGGCTTCGATTTTTCTCTCTCTCGTTTTTTTTTTGCTACTTTTCATCTTCATTAGTTAAAAATAGTCGAGAAGAAAAGAGCATGGGAATGGAAATGGGAGAATGAGGAGAGTAGAAGAAGAAAAAAATAAAACTAGTGGCAATGGCGTCAATTAATACATTCCCGTTGATGCATAAACAGCAAAATGTCGAGTCCGCATGCAAATCACTACAGTTAAAAAAAAAGAAGAAGAACGAATTTCACTTACTTGTTCGACATGGTGAGTATTCGGTGTATTCCTTGAAATCTTTCTTGACCATATAACACGTACCGACCGGCTCAACGCGCACTACTTTCCTCGGCTGCATCGTATGGAACACATATCGCGGTGCACATGCCTGCAAAAGACAACAACACATTCCAAAATTAGATAAAAACACTTACAACCTTTTTTAAATTAACATTTTCTTCTTCTACTAACTTATACATTCACTTCGGTTGTACACACTTCATTTTGCTACAATGTTGTACTTGTGCTGCTGCTGTTGCCGATTTTCAAACAAAACATCAAATAAATATTTCCCAAATCGACGTTGAATTTTTCTCGTTTCGGCCCAATTTGTTATGTAAAAAAGTTGCATAAAACTAGCAAACCGTCTGAATAGTTCGACACTCATAAATAAGCTTCACACTTTATGTCGCTCATTTGTTTTTGGTTGAACGATAATTTAACGTATTTAGACTTTTCTTTGCCATTTGGTTGGAATGCATATTTCTTTTTGGTTCGAAAATAACAGACCAACTTGCGTTGGGTCCTTCTTATGAAAATGTACGAACGTGATCCGTAGCAAGTTGCTACGAACGATTTGAATAGCACAAAACGGTTTGGTTGTCTCGTGCATTGATTTATGGTCGTTTGCACCTGAAATACGGACAACGGCTCAATGAATAGACGCGACACATGTCAACGAATCGCATCATTTCGCACAAACACAAACCACCCAAGCGATGAGAAAGAGTGAGTACGGTATCGAACCGGGTCCGACGCATTTCTCAGGCGCATTATCTGAAATTCAATAGTGTCATTGTGGCATTCAATTTCAGTGGTAATGTTTCATTTAGCATTATTTAACATTTGCATTATTAAGCCGCCTTCTTCGGTCGTTCATAAATCCTTACCTTTTTTTTTCGTTTAAATGTTTCTTATGGTTAACCATCGATAATTTTGTGCACAAACAAAACCAAACGACCACATCAATTTACGCAAATTCCTTACGAAACTGGCGTAAATTCGCCCGTGACTAAATGCATTTTTGTCGCATCTTCACTGAAATGGCTTCTTGTCATGGGAAATGCCATTGGTGCAATTTCCTTTTCTGGACAGAATATATATCGATGTATAGGCACGGTCGATCGATATGTCAAGAGATCCAAACAGTGGACAGCAGGTCATAATAAAGCGTATTGAATGGCGACAGCCCAATGGGGCCAGTTCTGATCATGAACAAAATGTAGACGAACGATGTTCTCCACTGTCTTGAATCAATCTTGAGCCATCGCATTTGAATAGTGTTCGCATCTTTCTTATGCATAGTTTAAAAGTCAAAGGTAAGACGATGGATCGTCGTTGGTGATTTTGTCTTGGCTGTGCAGATAGCAAAAAAGAAACGTCGGCAACATAAAAAGTGAGCTACCAGTATTCTAGTTGAAGTTGTTTTCTCGATGGAAAATGACTTCGGAATTGATGTGCATTAGCCGGAAGATTTATTGTTTTGCTTTCGAGCGTTGTATATCGTCGCATGCAAAGTAACCGAAACTCAGTCCCTAAAATATGTAATGCGGTAGCTCCTATATATTAGCTAGCTCCGAGTCGCTCCTATCATTCTTTACAAAATGTCTAATATTCTAAAAAGCAATTCTATTTTTTTTTTTGCTCTCGATCGTCTCTCTCTCGTCTCTCTCTCTCTCTCGATGAGTCCAAAGGAACGAAGTGATCTTCAATTAACTCGGGATTCGAAAGCATTTTTTAATGGAATGGCAATTTGTTGAGATGCAAACGTTTTTCCTGTATGTATCTTGATAGCGTTGATATCGGCTGTGATCTTTTTCGCTTCTGTGTGCACTGTGTTCGGTAAAGGAGCAGTCGGTGTTTGGTGTGTTTGCGTTGTTCGTGCGCGGCAAAAAAAAATTTCCGCAGCAAAATGGCAAATCCCATCTTTCTCTCGTTCTTGCATGATGGCAATTTGCTTTCGGTTGTTTCTTCCATTTTTGTCATATCTCGCTCATGTTGTCCGCAAACGAAACAAATTGCCCGTACAACTAAACGATTCAATATAACAAGTCAAAGTGAAATAACTTATCGCCGCTATTAGTTTGGGTAGTCAATTGAATGTTTCGTTTTGGTTTGTTTTTTGCCCTCGTGTCTGTTCTGTTTGTTTTTTTTTTTTGTAGCTGTTGTTCGTTTGAAGGCACATTCCCAGTCGCAGTAGTTGATCAAGTTGAACAGGCAAATGCAACAAGCACCAGAAGCACGATTATTCTGTCACAGAATGTGGTCGCGTATGATTTGTTCGCTTGCAATGTTATACATTGGCTCGTGATAAATGCAATATCCCTCTAAGTGCAGTTGATTAAAACGAATATTTTGCCGTGGAAAAGAAGAAAAAAAAACGAGCTTACTCGGCAAATGTACGTACATCAACCTGTTCGAACCATTAGAATTTCATTCATTTTATGCAAAACTTGTGATAGCGACAATTATTCAGCTCGGCTTGCTCTTGCCGAATGAAAAAGTCAACAGAGATAAATAGTTGGTAGCGGTGAAATAAATATGCCCATCAAATTATCCAAAGTGATTTTCACTAACCAATAAATATCGGTTATTTTGCAACAACCACGAAGAAAGAAAAAACACAATAAAACCATTGAATTTTTCTGTTGGTTTCAAAACGAATGAAGAACAAAAAAAATCCACATAAATTCGATATTTATGCGTGCAATTGCACCCATAATGTGTTTTGACCATATTCGGATATTTGAATTCGCTGAGAGAACAATCAAATGAATGTGTAATGTTCTTCTTTTTTTCGTCTTTTCTGTGATCATAAGCGCATTTTGTGTGGCTTTGTCTTTCCGTATGTCGTAACTTCGATGGAGACTTGCGCTTTTTTCCCTTCTTGAAATGGTCACAGCATCGAAAAATGGTATGCTGTGCATTTTTGGCATGCGTATGGTATTTATTTCGGTTTGGCCTGTCTTGTGCGCGCTCCGGCCAAACACAATTGAATCGCAACAAGTAGTAAAACATTTTTATGCTAATCATTTCATTCCGAATAAGTGAGTTTTTGCCATAAAAATAGCTTTTATTGTTTGTCATCGGATTCCGCATTTTGGCTCAACACGACGAGAGACGGAGATGCTTGGCACAAGATTAAATGAAACGGACATATAGACACTGTGAGATAGATGCTCTTGGTAAAACCGAGCGAATAAGATCGAGTACAATAAAATCGATCGTACATTTGTATGTAAATGAATGGTTAAGTGGCCATTGAAATTATTCATCAACATTCATGAAATAGAGAGATAATGCACACGCAAAAACGCGATGAAAATGCCATTGGAAAACAGTAAACGATCTGTAATGTCTAGTGGTCATTCGGATTGTGTTTGTGTATATCCTTTGTGGCATCAAATCGATTTGGAAGATCGAAGACCATTGCGCACGGTGATCACGCCCCGTTCCATCGTATCGATATCAATAATATTTCTACATTTAAAGCAGATTGAGTAGCTTGCCGGATGTATGATGTACCCGACCCACGTTCGTGTCTCTTGGCAACGACGATTTTTTATTTGCTGTTGATTCTTCTGTGTGCATCGCCGGCAAAATCACATCGATAAATTTTATTTTCTGTATCTGCAAATTTATGCAGAAACCGATAAAAAACACATTGCCAACATTTTAAATGACTCTCTTGTATTTTTCGTGTGATGCATGAGAACTGAAACTGACATCAATACCATGTCGCATCGATTGTAATACACGGGTTAGCCTTCACTGGCATTGATTGATAGCCAATGCGATTTTAAATGCAGTTTTTGTCTTATCATGTGTAATTCGATAATGCACCGCGCATTCTTCTGACGCAAAAAACGCTCTTTTGCGATGAGAAAAAGTATTCCATTGTGTTTTTTTCAATCGATCGCAGAGGAAGCCAAGTCTTTCGCAATGCAAACATTGATTTTGCCCAATCTGTGCATTGATTTCGACTCTTTTCAAGAAAATTCCTCACACAGCATAATTGCACATTGAAGTGAACTTTGAATTGACGAGTGTGCGATTTAATAAATATTTGCGCCACTTAGATTTTATTTGGAATTAGACACAAGTTTGTTGTCTCGATCTCGATGTGGGCATTGGAAATGTGGAACCTGAATCGCATTCCCTTTTACGCAAAAGCACACACATAACATTTTCGAGTTCGTTTGCCACTTCGATTACAAAATGCAATCGCGGTTGTGTCGATGATTTTTCAACACCTTGCCGCCAGAGTCGATCGAAGTGAGCACAATACTGAACGTGCGATTGCATAGACGAAACAAAGACATATATCGATGGGTTTTCTAGGCCATCTAATAATTCCATTGCGTGCATTTCCCTCTTAGATCGACGAACCAGTGGAGAATATTTCCACTTTATTGATGAACTCCGCAACTTGATATCGATAGTTTTCGCATTGGTTGCCGCGTCGCGTGCACATTTTCAACGTTTTGTGATATCGCACACGGCAAAAATAAACAGTAACTAGATACTGCTAACAGCTACAAGAGAATAATTGTTAAGAAAGAACAAGTTCGGGCCAAAAATGGTTGAACAATGTTCACGCATATGGATGAACAGGAAAACGGCTCATCGATTGCGGGCACACACACACACACACATTAATGTCATAATTTTTCTTCTTTTTTCTCTTCGTTATGGATTCTATCAATCAGAGCGAAACGGATTTTCATGGACGACACCGCCTATCATCGATATGTTGACGGGGCATCAAATTTCATTTTTGTCCTTCAAAATGCACTCCCGATTAATGCTCAATCGATATCTCGTGCGGGTGCTCATCGAACGATTGTGACCGCGAGGAAGTGTCTATCTATTTGGGTCAAATGTGCCATTTGTTTGTGTGTAAAATGGCCGAAACTAGTTCTGTAGAGCAATTGATATTGCCTACTCTATTCTTCGAAATAAATGGCTTGGAAATTTATTAAATGATTTTACTACACTACTAAAAATTCAAAGCATGGATTTGGATGTGTTACGATTTGAACACCTTCGAGCGGTCTGCGCTTCGTGTGCAAATTAAAAACCTTACGCTAATGGAAAACCAATAAACGATAAACGGTGCAAAAGCGATACGTTGCAAACGCAAAGCCATATCATTTTAATGCTCTTAGACTAGCAATTTTCGCATGACGTCGAGGTCAAACAACCATCCGACAAAGGGGGAGAAAGCAGCAGCAGCAGCAGTCACATCAAACCTAATCGTTTCGGATGGCCAAGCCCGATTTTTATACATTTCTTTATCGTCGCTATTTTTCATGCATTCCGTTAAGTTGGTCCGTTGTAATTCGTTCAGGCCGTGGCCATTCAATAAGTTGAACTCATCGTTAAGTGTTTATATCATGCGATCAACATGTGAGTCGCTCTTTTTTGTTGTTGTTGTTGCTGTTGTTGCTATTTTTAACGCCGTTTCGCCAGAATTGCGATGGAACGATTTTAAGCGGTCATTAACAATTTTTATCATCATTGTGTTAATTACAGTTCAGTTTCTGCGAATTCAAATCACTGTGCACAGTTTTTTTTTCTTCGTTTGGTATTTCTTTTGCACGGAATGTGAGGCCAAAGAATGATTCCAAGACGAAATTGCGTGATGTTTGACATTAAAGAAATGCATCGCTGCCGCGCGACAACGGAGACAACCGAAGACGAATACAGAAAAATGCTACAGTTTAAAATGCTGATGCCCAACAATGGCAACCAAATTAAATTCGATTGAATAATTGTGATCGGTCGTCTTTCGTTCGACGGCAATTATGTGCGGCACATAACATCAATAAAAATTCCACAGCAAACCAAATATGGCAGGCTATTTTCGGCGGTACATCACCAAAAACCACCAACCAAAACAGACCAACCGAATTTGACGAATGAGTGCACAAAATGATTTGGATGACATTTGTGCTGTGCAAACACAACATATCAAATATCAGATAATTGATGTGTGAATAAACCGAATGAGACACTGTTGTACTGAATTTCCTTCAACTCAAGTGCTTCGCTTGGTATGACCTTGCAAATTGCAATCATTGTTTTTATGATAAAATTCATTCCATTTTAATAGGTAATTTTGGTTGAAATTGATATTTATTACTCACCACCACAGGGCCATTTTCGCCGGCACTTGTCACTGTAGCTCCAAACCATTGATCCGATTTTGTATCGATTTGCTCATTTCGATCGTTGATCTGATTACCTAAATTAACAGAAGGATTCAATTAGTGTGAAGTTTTGAATGAGTGAGTGAAAAAGTTGAAAAAAAAAACGCCTGAAAATTACAAAAAAAAATTTCTATTTCAATGAAATGTGTTAAACTTGAAATTGGTGAAAATCTGAAGTTAAAGTAAAAAAAACTGCAGTTTTGAAACTGATGATAAAACAAAAGTAAGTATGTTTTTACATTGAAATGAGCGAACGCTCAAAAATGACGAAATCAAAAGAAAAATGGAAAAAGAAGGCTTCCCCCATGAAATGCATGTCATGAATCGATGATGGCTTTTAAATTAAAAGAAATTTGTTCAAAATGAAGAGCACAAAATTGTGAGTGTCTGAAGAGGTGTATGATGAATGTGCTTCATATGTTTATTTACTGTCCCGTCAATGGTATGTGCGATTCGAATGATACTTTCCAAAATTTCGAGTCTTTTGGAAGCAGAAAAAAAAAAGATTAGAGGTTCTATTGTTTAAAATGGAATGGATTGCGATGCTATTTTCTGATGTAAGAATAATGAGAGCGAAACTCACAAAGGCTAATCAATGAATGAAAATATGCGTGAATTCTATTGCGATTGAGAAATGAAATGCGGATGTTGTGGACGAGATGAATGTAATGTTTTCCATTTGAGTGTCGATTGTTGCTACAAATGATGCAATGGCACAAATTCTAAGCAGCACACCTAAAGAATACACGTTCACAAAACAACAACATAAAGCACATTTGAATACACCCACCTTTCAATCGCATGATACATTTGTTAGTACCTAAAATTCAAGAAAAAGAGACCCAAGATTTGTTTGCTTTGTCATACAATTTTGCTACGTTTTAAATGTTGGAATTTATGATGGTTTTGATTTTTCGGCTCATAACTTGTTCCATTTGAAAGTTGTTGAGTGAAATATGTAAATGGCTGATGCGCGAGCGCGCCTTTCCATTACGACACGGATGCAAGGCGGTTTACGAACACATACCGTCGAATGTGGTTTAATGGTTATCGTTTCGGATTCTCTGGACACGAATTAGATTAGAGTTTTCAAAGTGCGGACAAATTCAAAAGAAAAATCTGTCGTCAAAATGAAATCTGTTGATTTTGCATTGGCAAAAAGAAAACCATTTTTTTCTCGATTAAGTGTAGTGAACCGTTAAGAAAGCATGAATCCGTGGCTAATCGCAAATAAACGTCGCAATAAATACCGTACTTTATAGGATTCCGTTCACTTGAAGTGTTTCGCAAAATGTGTAGACTCAGTGTCTAAGTGCATTCGAGTTTCCTTGTCGCCTTCGCGTCCAATCAAAACGATGTGTTTGTGTGTGTGTGTGTGTGTGTTTCGTTTCACTCGATTCAGGCCAGTGAGTGAAAGATCAAAATGTGGCGATAATTAAAAAAGATTATCGCAATGCGACCGTAAAATTTTACGAGTGCACTAAATTTAAACACGGTTGCCACCAGCTTGATTGCAGTCAAAAGGAAGTGTGTTTGTGTGAGAAGCAGCGAGAAAAAAAAGCATTTGTGATTCACATCGAGATTAGTCCCATTAAACTTTGGAATCATTGAAATCGTTTTGATTTCATAACAGAATTTTCTTTACGAAAATAAAAATAAAATCCATTAATTAAAGCACTTGAAAGTGCAATTATTGGCCAGAAGCATTTGATTTGCTTGTGGAAAAACATGTTGACGTCCACTTCATTAGGTATTATAATATTGCCGTTGAACAGTCAACAGTGATGTCATTTTTAATGATTGCTGAGAGTCTTGAAATCAATTTCGCATGTAAAAAAATAATCAACAAATTGACATTCACTATGTTGGCACAGCTGCCTGTCTTCGAATTCGTTAGCTTCTAGACGCCGAAAAGAAACGAATCGTGAAACAGTAGTCAATATCGTGACTGAAACATCACATTACGAGTCAAAACCAACGAATTTGAATTGAACAAGAAAAAAAAGACGAATGTGAAAAAGAGCTCGCGACTGATTTCATGATTGGTGTCGGTTATTGACATAAAATATCATTGGGAACCATCAAGCCTGGCGATTCCAATGAATTACAATATAAAAGAATGAATGGCAAACATAACAATTAAACGATCACGTGCCCATTCCATTCAGATCCATTCGACTGATTTTGATAGGCAAACGAGGAATTTGATTGAGTCGTTGCTAAACATCCGCACACAATCAAAGTGTGGCAATATAAATAGTGATCACAAAACTGTGATTCTTCTGTTCGATTATGGTTATTTAAACGGATTGTTCATTAATGAAGTCGCACAATTGGACTCTATTACACTCAATGGAAGTGCGTTAGATTGGGAGCGCACGAGCCAAACGGTTCAAATCATTCAAGTGTTTGAATGTTTAATTGGTGATCGAACAAACACAAAAAAAAAATGAACGAAAGTGCTTGTTTACTTCAAATGTTTGCTCACATTTTAAGTGATAATTGGTTGTTACTTCTTTCTTTGTGTCGTTCTGATTTTTATTTTATCAATAAATGTTCTAGTGGTTCAATGTTGTACTCGAATCAATCGAGACGAGAAAAAAAAACACAATTGCTGTTGAAACGCAAGTACATTATTATCATAATTGCCTGCCATTGGAATATATTTCTGTTCTCTGTGCCGTTTATTGTTTTGGACATTCGATCATTTCGATGTTATTGAATTGAAAATGTTGATTACAAAGCGCCGGCTCCTTTTTCGGTCTATTCGCACATTTGAATATTATTCTTCGTTGTTGCTGTTGTTGTTGTTGTCGTCGTCGTCGTCATCGTCGTCATCGTTTTTTTCCTTTTGTCCAAATGAATAATATCGTGAATGGAATTTTTAATAAGGGGATAAACGCCATTGCAATGCTAATAGATGGTTTGCGTTGCACACGAAACACACCGAACTCTGATTTGTCTGTGTTCTTTGTCGATTGTTGTTGAATGGAATCGGCAGAATGAATCGGCGCACTCATAACATCAACAGAGGGGAAAAAAAAATCCGAAACGAAAATTGATAACCGGATGATGCAGTGAATGAGCGCACGTAGTCGCGTCAGTCGTAAGGAAAGGATTATCGAAATTGAAAATATGTTATTTGTGCGTTTTGTGTCGGATAGTATTACGTGTGCGCCCATTCATTTCGTCGTCTTTTCGTTTTGCCGTGTCGATTCCACTGCACATCACTTGTTGGCCGCTTGATCGAGGAAACGCCGATGAATGTGTTGTACCATTTTTTCTCTTCGCTGCTACACAGTGTCGGCATTCATTGTGTAGGTGATCTGAATTAAACTTTTAACTAAGTTTAAATGTGCCTAAATGCTCGTGTGTGCATTCTTTCAAAATCAGTTGCGGCTGACACAAACTATTCACTGAAAAAACAGCTAACGCCCCAGCAGGTCTTTCGCTTCGAAATTTTACCGGCCGTTCGTTTCGATCATAAATTCACAGTTTTTATTCACCTGGCTTTCAGATTTATTGAAATAAACACACCAGACTTTTACAACCAAAAATGACGCGGTTTCAATTTATGAGCTAAAAAAAAATAGTTGAGATTTGTCAACACAGAGCGAGAGCGGAGAAAAAAGATCATAAACAAAAGCCCAGCAAGAATTTGAATGAAAACAGGTTCGCCTATTCACCGCATCAGTTTTTTTGTTTTGTTAATATGAAACAGTCACCCACGATCCATTGAATCACGCCGCCAGTAAAACATACACCTCATTTGACGAACAAATCTCTCTCTTGTGGGCCAACCCGAGCAAACTATTAATTGGCGCAAGTGATGATGATGCATGCAGTGGAAAAAAAAGAAAATTTCTGCCGAGCCAAAGAAAATGTCGACACGATGAAATCGCGGATTTAATGAATTCAATACATGATCAATTTCATGTCCGTGGTTTATGTTTATGGCTTGAGTCGCATAAAATATGTACTAACTGCATACTCGTTAAAGAATCACAATAAAAACACAATCATTGCGAACTCGTAAACAGTAACCGAATGGCAGTTTATTAGAACAGCGTTAAGATCAATTGGTGTTGTGGTGCAGCGTGTGTGTGTGTACGAGTATAATGCATGTGTTGTGGTGGCAAAACTAGCAACTAGCCAAAATGAATAGGTAAACAAAACCAGTTACAACTTTATGGTATCTTGTGCGCTCAATCTGCTGTGAGTTCCGTGTGTGTACGTCGCATGGGATTGAAGTCGTTTGTTCCGTTTATTTCCATTTTTACACCAGAGAAACGGTCGTTTGGCTCCTTTTTGATATCAGTTTTATCACCAAATTAGAAATAGGCGAAACCAGTCCGTTTCACTTGTATGCTCAAGGTGAACTATTATGCGATGCCAATAGCATTCGCACACCTTTGTTCCGTTTGGCGTATCTGCTGTAGCTGCTGCTGCTGCTGCTAGACTGCGATATGTTTCGAAATGAAATATTATCACAGCCGCACATTCATTTATTTCTTACATATGCTTACATAAATCGCTGAATACGATTATCGACGGCGATTGGATTAAAGAATGAATCTTCCCGTGTTCAAAGTGTTCAAAAACTGGATATTTATATGCTGCACACGATTCGGTTAGATTAAAGATTATAGATTCCATTGGCTAACTGGTCGTTCACTCATCCAAATTGACGCTGCTTTTTTATGCGATTCGCGCAATTAAAAACTTATTCAACGTTAATTTTTATGGCATTACCATTATTGAAATTTTTTTTCGTCGGAAATTATCAACTGGTGATAGCCAAGTGTTGGAAAAAAAAAGTAATAAATTTTTAAGCAAGTGAAGATGAACAGTCGAAGCGTCTCATGTAGGATGTCGGGAAGTGAAATTGTGTATGGAAATGAGTCAAAAGTTCTTATCATCATTACGACGAGATTAGCTCGTCATCTTGACTTTCAAGTTGCTTTTGGTTTGAAAATATTCGAATAAATTCGAAAATGTGCGCTAAGCCGTTAATCATGGACGAAGTAGTGGTACGAATAGATGCCTATTTTATGTGAATGAATGGAGCCTCTTTTTATTCCAATGACATTATCGCCATCAAGTGTGTGCAATCAGACTTCATCGTCTGTTTTCTTGGATTACGAATAAATTAGCGCTTGAAGCGAAGTCGACGAGTGCAACTATTGCATGCGATCGCTTAATCATGGTCACACAGTCGTAATAAAAAAAAATAACATTTTATTATCTGTCATAAACAACGTTTGGATATTGGCTTCAACCAATAAAACATGGTATTACATATCATCATTCGATAACCTTTGACACAAACCAATATCCGGCATGTACTTCAATTGTGCGTGCTTTCATCGAATTGAATTTCTATTGCCACTCGAATAAATCTCTTTACTGCTTTCATCTTGTTGAGTTGTTTTTTTCTGCCTTTCTTTCTTTCTCTCCCTCTCTCTCTCTCTCTCTCTCTCTCTCTCTCTCTCCCTCTCTCTCTCCCTCTCTCTCTCTCTCTCTTTCGTCAGAATAAAACAAACAAAAACGTTTTGATTTATTTCCACTAATTGCACGCCTTTTATTGCATCAATAACGCGGTACCATACATGCTCACAGGAAGGGCCATTGTTCGCCGTTCAATATAAACATTCAAACACATTTTTTTTGTTTGTGTGTCAAATCGAAAAGTATACGGAACAATTGCACATTTTTCCATGAATCTCATCATGCAAATCGATGAAACGTGCGTCCATTTAAAAACCAATTCGGGAATAATGTGATAGGCAAACATGACACCTAACATATTCGCGGTGAATATCAATTTTTAGCGAATATTTAACAAACGTTTTTTTTTTTTCTCTCTCAATGAAATCAGTTAAATCTAGCAAAAAGTCAATAGCTTTTGATGAATACTTTGGTTAGTTACTAGCGGTTAATGGAATTTTTAGCAGTTTCAATGATGCAAATCATTCCTTTCTGCCAAATTGGCTGATTGGTTAGAATAAGATGAAGAAACAACGTATTGAATCCCCGTCCTATGAATAATTGTTGCAAATTTTTTTTCAGTTTCGAATGAATCTGGATCATTCACTGAACTTACCTGCCGTATCGAATGGTATAAGATGGCATCGATTGTCATATAAAATATCACAGCGATAGACAGCACCACCTCGAAACACTCGTGGCTGAATTCTCGATGTATCAGCTCTTGGCGCACCAATGATTACCCTGTAAATCGAACAACAACAATTAGTCGATCAGTTTTTAAAGCATAAAAGACAACAACAAAATAAATCGTAACAGGATTCTTGAGGTATAATACGAAATAAAAAAATTATTTAGTAAGTCTCTGTGAATCGGTCAAATCAATTATGTTGTGATATTCTTGGTGGAACGATAGAAATCGTGTGTATGGTAGGATTATGTGTGTGTCGAAGATAAACTGATTTCACATGTGATGATTTCCACGGCGAAAGCAAATTGCAGTTAATTTTAAGGTGTGTTGATATCGACAGTTAATCAAAATGACTGAAAATTGTTCAATTATTCTCGGCCAATTATTAGATTCAATATTGTATTGCTTTTTTTTTATTAAACTTCTTTCTTCTTTGTTTATCTTAAGTACGCACATAATATTCAATAATAACTACCTATATTAACAGTGAATCATTTATTTCGTTAAACCTTTTGGTAAATATTTCTTTTTAAGTTGTTATCCAATTAAACTTCCTGCCAATTTTCTTACAAAAAGTTCATTCACGTATGAAAAAAAAACCGCATGTAAACAGAATAAACAGTCGTAATATTAAAGCAAATATTTTCACTTTTCAGCGCTTCATTTTGGCCTACTTTAGGGAATAACATAACATTGCGCCATCATGCTGTGTTCCGAGTTTTGTTTGCGAATTATAAAAAAAAAATAACGTAAATTACTCATATTAAAACGATGCAAATGTCGGGAGTGTGTACTGTGTATACAAAACGAAAATGAACAGTCGGCTATAATTGAGACCAATAAACATATACTTTTCGAGGAAGAGTAGAAAAAATATGCATTACGCATCACCGTTAAGTGTCTATTTTTGTAATATATGTATATACAAACGGTTCGATAGTGTCTTCACAACTACCGTTCAGGTAAACTCGACAAACAAAGTGTTTTTTTTTCAAGAAGCACCTTTTCGACTAACAATGTTGCAACTGGCATAGAAAAAATCGACAAATTTATAACAATAGATCTCAAGCATGCCACCGTTACAAAAGGGAATAAAGAATACAGTCTTTGGTTTCAGTAGAAAACAGGCTGTTTCAAATAGCTCCTGATTTTTGACCGCGCAACAAATCTTTTCATTTTTTTGTTGTTCTTGCTTCTCAAAAGAAGCAGAAAAGCCAAAATCATTTGTCAAGTAAAATGTATTTATCCGAGTCAATTCTTCTGGTCGCTCGTGCCATGACATTATGCACTTAACCCTTTTTCTCATCAAGACTTTTTTTATAACTCCACGAAATTGACTTGCTGGTGTCTATCAGCACAGTAGTTTATCGGTTAATCTTTTCATCGAAAAATTTTCCACTAAAAAAATGGAAGAAAGTTGTGATTAATCTTGAAATGGTGTCAAATCTGTGTCGTTTTCATCGAAACTGTGTTTTTTTCCTCATAATTCTCGAATCTGTGGCGTTATTTTCGTGTTCGTTTGAGGTTGAAATTAAGAAGTGGCGCACCGTGTCCAAATGCGATAGATAGATATTTTTGAGATGTAAAATAATGTCTGTCAAAGCGAGTGACGAATTTTCGGTGATTTTTTTCCGAAACGAAAATAGAATTGAGAACGTTTTTGATGTGATCGAGTTTAAAATTAAATTTGGCGTTGTTCGACTGACTCATACCGAAGGCGGACTCTGTTAATACAAAACGAGATTAGGTGTAGTGCAAAGTGAAACAAAATCGTATCGTTTTCATCAACAATAGCTTCATTGAACTCTCAGGTCATTCGGATAGCATTTCAAAGTGAATCCAATAAATTCTGATTAAGACAGCGCCTGATCGAGCAATTTGGAGTGTGAGTGATGACAAAATCGATTGGAATCGAATGTATTCATTTGTGTCGCATGAAATGCTAACCGACCGCAGGCTATAACTTAATTTTTTTTTCAACTCGTATTTACATACGAATGACGAAGCCGGCACTCGGCATTCGTTCTTCCATAAAACTTAAATGCCGAATGATGTAATCCGAAGTGAGACAAACAAAGCGGTGAGGCATACGATGAGAATGAGTAACACCGTGGCACGAGTGCATCCATGAAGCATATGGTGGCTTTAACATCAAGATAAACTATAGGTACGAATTTTTTTTTTCAATATCTTATTCAGTTTTATGGAAATGATGCTATTATTTTTATACCCATCATCGAACTTAGCATTAGCCAAGTGCATTTTGTCGCAAACAAAAATAAATATTCGTGCTGAAAGGAGTCAACGTTGTGTCATCGATTGTGTCAGCCGATTTGAACAGCAACAAAAAAAAAATGCGGAAATTAATGGCCATTTTAATGAGTATAATTCCTTAGGAACCTCCTTTGGATTATCATTCAATTTATTTTCTCACTTATTCTCTTCGCACCTGATTGTGTCGGCGGAACGGAACACACCCAGATGTATGTAAAACCGCTTGCCACTCGCAATTCGATCACTTCGTTACACACGAAGATTAATTTCGTTTTATATCTGATCTAGATTTATTTATCGCTGACATAAAGAAAAATGCTCGCGAGAAGCGAATGTGTCGTTCAAGAAAGCGAAGATTGTATCGTACATCGCTTGTATTGAAATGTGTCGGGTGTTGATGCATTTTCGCCGTTCCCAAAACTCAATCGTTTGCGATGCATGCGCGCTCGGTGCACATATGCATTGGTCATATAACAATCCACCGCGAAAGAGAAAGAAAAAATAACAATTTAACGGATTATTTCATTCGGTATGCCGTTTCTCATCTTATTTTTCTTTCTGAGCTCTGTAACCCACATACTTGCATTAAAATTTTCAAGTTGGTTCACGTAATCGTAACACCTTATATGGAACACACCATTTCAATGACAAAAATGAGCATTTTTTTTTCGTTTCGTTTCGTTGGAAACCAATTTTGATCGTTTCTTCTATGGCAGCATTCACCATACATGGGATTTGGAGTCATGTTTAAGTGCTGTGCTTAGCGAACGCGCACTCTTGCGCCGCAAAGCATATGGTTATTGTTTATGGGATTTGCGTTGTACAGCCGCAATAAATGTAACGACAAATGCTAACGAATGATTGTGGCTGCAGCAAATTTTACGCATCAAATGAAACAATTGTCGGATCAAAGCATTAGCAACGTTCTTTTCGATTGAGGTCGATTGTGGAATTACAATTTCCATATTTCTAGATTTCTGCTTCATTTGCCATTGTCGTTGTGTTGTTGTTGTTATTCTGACAATTTGAGCTGATTTGGATGGAGCGTCGATTAAAATCGACGGTTCGAATTTATGTGTTGAGGAAAAACGATAAATATTTTGATTGAATATAGACATATTGTGACACACCACATTGATGTACAACTACTGATTTACTCATGTTGCACTCTAATCAGCACCCAAATCAGATAAATGACACAGCAGAAAACAAATAAACATACGTGCCCAAATGTGAGCATTTTGACTTTTTACCACGAGGAATGTGTGAGGAGCGTGTGTGGCCGATTGCATTACAGCAGTCAATTTGTTGTGTGTGTGTGTTTTTTTTTGTCTTTGGCTTCCTTGTCCAAATAGCTATGCACACACCAGATTGAAATGCCTGGCCTTGATAAAGCTCATGGAATGATATGTAAACAGTGGATGCGATTGGGCGAACCAAAAATAAACCGAATTTCGAAGACCGTTGTAATGGCCTTAATAGCTTTGATCGAAATTCAAAGACGCTTTTCCATCAAGATTATGTTGCCGACTCGGCAATGCCGAGAGTTTCTTTTGTTTGTTTAATCAAAATGATATGCGAGCTGCATGTGAATGCGTGTTCAGAACAGTTAAACTGATAGCAATGGAAGACGCACCTTTTTACGACTTCGATTGATTTCCATTGTGAAATCAAGAAATTGTTATTGCTCCAATCCCTGATTTTCCATTAGGCGTCAATTTATATGTGAATAAACACACACAAGCCGATTTCCAACGCGATTGATTTAATGGTGAATTTGAAAAGCCCACCGCGAAACCATGCAATATTCTAGTGAATTGTGTTTTCTTTCTTGTGCTGCAAAACTAATCGAAAAACAATAACAAAAGATTTATGTGCTAACAACTCAATTAGCGAACAATTGAGAAAATGTGAGTCGAGTGAAAGGAGATCCTGCCAGATCTTAATGTCTACTCCGAATATGGCGAAACGAATGCAAACCACTTTTCCATAATTACTTTCCATTTCTTTGCGGATCGGTTTTTGGCGAGCACCAGCGTCGATGATAAATTGCCCATTTGCTGAACGAGAAATACGGTTTGTCATGTCGTTGCGATACGATTTTCTGCCCGTGTAAAAATACACCACGTTGTGGGTACATGGAATAAATTAAAAACACATGAATGTACACATCAAAAAACCGCATACGTTGAATTGTCGTCGTCGACGACGAGCACACTCCATGGAGCATTATTTAAATGTGATATTTTAATTTTTCATGAATGAATGTGTAGGCAAACATGAGCGTGCGCACAACTATGCTAATAATAATCATTGATTCGGCATCGCGAGCAATTACACACATGCCGCTTAATGCTCAGATTTGTGAAATTCAAGTTTGATCAATCGCTTATTTTTTTCCTTTGCTGCGGCTGCTGCTGCTGCTGTTGCATTGCACAATGATTGCTCGCATTTTCCACTCGGTTGTAGTCTGTTTTTTGTGACTGGATTATTTTCTTACTCATTGCAAATGTGCGCACGATGAGAAGAAACTCTCTGACATCGCACCGAACAAACCACAACGCAACTAAAAACTAAGTCAACCGACGCGCGAGCCGCGAACGAAAGGAAAATTATGTAGGTCATCGTTAAGTTTTGCGCTCGCACTCCGTCATTCCGAGTGTATTCTTGGTAAAAGCATAAATTCATTCTCTAAATCCGTCAGCAGCGGTGTTCCGTAGCATCATCACTCAGTCATCCAAACTGATGAATAATTATAGAAAATGGGATACACGCGGTGTACACGGGTTCCTTTTTTATGGTTTCCATATGGCGTGAAATAGGACGAAGTGTTTGTTTTCAAAAATTCGGATTGATTTTTTTCATCGGCTTGTGGTTAATTTTTCACACTTTACCATCGACCGCAACAATGATTCACTCGTCAAAATTCAATCATATGGTCACTTTGTTCCCCGATACGATCGCCGTCACAGCAGAAAATATGTTGTCGCTTCTTGTGTTTCGAAATTGAGTTTTTTTTTATCTCTTTACACCTCCGCACACGAAATTTGTCGGCAACCAACACCACCAACATGTATGCATGTCATTTGCCATCGAATATTTTGCACAGTTCAACAGATGGTGGCGTATTTATAATTTGAAAATGAACGAAAAAAAAGAGTAAACAATGTCTATGCGAATGGAATTGAACCATATGCACTGGGCACCGTATGCATCGTCAGGCCTAAATACCAAGAAAATTGATACATCCATGCATATGGTAAATCGAACTTTGTTCAGTCGGTCGGTCGCTCGATCATTCGTTTGAATGGATACGGCCATTTAGAGATATCTGCATTTGTATACGTATACAATAGGGTAATTCATTCAAACGAAATGCACGGCCGAATTTACATAATTATTAGATTAAACGGGTGCATGGCATTTAAACTTCGGTTGAACAACTAAATAGGCAAACGAATCATCAAAATGAATTTTATTGAACTGTCGGACATGTGAAACACTAGGCGCCGTCGTAAAACCGCACCAAATACCATATCACATATCAACGAGAACAAAAAAGAGAGTCAATTTTGTGCACATCAAACCGACCGTTCAATAATAATCTACAAATGCAAATGCTGCTCACGAAATAGAACACACAAATTTCTCAATAGAACAGTTTTCTATTTCGATTTGAATTAGACGCTTCGCATCATTAAGACATTTAGAGAGATAGAGAAGAAAGAGACAGATCTCGTTTGATGTGTAGGCAGAGTTGCGCTCAAGCGATGACGTATTTTCTTCTGTCTTCTTCTTTATTCTCATTTCGAACAAACAACCAATATCGCATTTTAATGAACAAACGAAAAACAAACCAGACCAGCTAGAGAGGAAACCTTAACATCGCATCGCGCCTTATAACATTTTGTTTCTTTTATTTTTACTTTACGCGATTGCGCTTAGCGCTTGCGCATACGCATGTTTCGGACACGGACACACAGAGAGAGAGCGATATGTGTGTATATTCAGCAAACACATCGAATCAATTTGCGCGGTTTATTATTAAATGTGTTCGAATTGTATGGATTCTTTTTTCGGTGTCAGTCGCACAGATGTGTGCTATGGACCAACAAAGTTGGTCGGCGACAAACCGATCAAAAACAGCAATATGCTTTATGATTGTATTGAGCGACAGCCAATGTGGATGTATCGTAAAAGTGATGTTGTTATTGCTGTTTTCGTGTGGGAACAAACCAATATACGAACAACGTTGAAAAAAAAAACAAGCGAGAGAGAGAGAGAGAGAGAGAGAGAGAGAGACGAAAAAAGCGACAACAAGGCAAGAAATGTAAATACATTTGTATGCATGAAAATCAGTGTGCGGATCAACATGAAATCACTTAAATTGCAAACACATGGTGCATATTTTTCTATTTATATGAAAATGCAACGAACGATTCTATTGCAATTGCACATTGTTCGCTTTGAATTGTGCTTAAACACATTATTCAACGGGTTTCATCTGAGTTTTCGATGATTTTTACGGATTTTTTTGCGTATTTCTGTCCTCAAAATGTCATCATGCTCACATGTCAGACCGATTGCAAATCGCAAGCCATTGACACATTTTTTTCGAAAACCCATTCACAAAACCGAAATACAAATTCTCAGAAGCGTTTCTTTTTTTTCCTTCGTTTTCAAATCGTATTTCGTTTGTCGGCTCATAAATCTGTTATCTTTTTAATGCGCTTTTCGGCTTCTGCACTTTGGTTTTGACCTACCACAAGTCGAATATTTCGAGTCGAATTGTAGCCGATATGGAGTTCATTGATGCTAAGTGAGCGGAAAGATTGTAATAAACAAATGCACACACCAAAACATATGCACAAAGTGTGTATAAAATCGCCGAAGGGTCGGAGAAGAAAATGAAATGAAAACGGAAAGCAGTTATTCAGCGTAGAAAGAGACAGAAAGAGAAAAAAATACAGGCGCTTCCATGACCATGTGTAGCAAAGTTGCCAAAAAAATGCACCATTTTTATGATCGGACTTCTTTCCCTCCGTTTTCATCACTTGTGAAAGAGAAAAACTGAGAAAGAAATTTCCCCGCTCGGTCGGCGAGTTTTCTGCATATGTTTTCTTTTAAACCGGAACCAAACGAAAGACACACTAAGATTCAATCGTTGACGAAACATAAAACAAGACAAAATCACGGATATTCACTTCTTTTTTTTTCGTTCAAAATGAGACAGAAGCTGCGCACGTGCACACATTTTTCAACGTTGAGATAAGCATTCCGACGCAGTTTTGATTTATTCAAAGAAAATATAAGCCCTGCAATTATCCCTATTTTTCTTCTCTCTTATCTCGAATTCTTCTTTGGTTTTGTCATGCAAAATTCTCACAATTATAAAATTGTTTTGGATAATAACCGAATCACTTTGACATTTATTGCTGCTAGAATTCACACCGAAATATTTCAATGTGAACTTTGTTCATTGGCAATATGTGTTTGCCTTTACTTACCAGCTTCGTTTGTTTTCTTTGTGCAATGCAACGCTGAAACCGAACATTGACTCTGGTTCACCTTCATGTCGAATGTAATCGACGGTATCCAAATTGAATGTGTTTGTCGATGGCACAATAAGACTTACGATTAAAATACTAACAATCGACACTGTGTGCAACAGTGCACAATCAGTTCTCAGCAAATTACGCATGATTTGATTGGATTTATTTGCTCCGTTGTTTTTGCGACTATTTTTTTTTCTTTCTCTTCTCGGCACTTAACGTTTATATTTGTACTTTTTTTTTCTTTTCTCTCTCGTCTTTAGAACAAAACACGAGCAACTTTGCGGTTGCACCACTCACTCTAACACACACGCACGCACCAGCAAATTTTTTCTGTCATGCGTGAATTGTTTGCTTGATTCTCGATACAAAGAATCGAAACGATGGATTTTATCGTTGGTTTCTCCTTTTAAAATGTTCATTAACACATAGTTGAGTCATTCGTTGGTTGCTTGATCTGAAATTGGATGAGTTCATTTGTCATTGATTTGGCGAATTGTCATTCAATTTCTAAAATGGTTTCGCCTCAAACCGTTCATATAACGACCACAAAAATTAATAGATTTCAGCTCGAAACTTCATCGATCATTGAAAGAAGAAGAAAATACCAGCTCCATACGCGAGAGAAGAGACAACAACAACACCAAACGAAAACGCACCCACGACTCTCTTGAACGTCCCACTTGGAATCGAATTTTGAATGAAGCAAATAAAAATCAAATTATACTAGATAAAAACGGAGCAGAGTAGAGCAGAGCTCGATTAATAGCGGCATACGCGTGTTGGAGAGTCATAGCCGATTTCTTGGGGGCACAATTTTAATGTGAATGAATTTTTTTTCGCAAAACAACGATGAAAAAAAAAAATAACGATTCAGATTTCAGAAAATGCTATGAATAATCGGTTGAATCACTTTGTTTGTTGTAATAACCGTGCGGTATATTTAGAAAAGAACGTAATAAACAAGTGAATGAAGCAAACAGAATAAAATCCAGTTGAATGTGCAAATGAAGCGGTGTTCTGTTGTCATTTTGCCGTGTTATGCACCAACACTTGAAATTTGATCTCGCTGAGTAAAAGATTTAATTTGTTGGCTAATTATTATTACAGCACTTTATTAAATCCAATATGACTATAATCCACTCAGTTAATGGTTCGAGAAGTAAAGAGCTGAAATCCATCATGAATACACATCAATTTTGTGAGGTGACGATTAAACGGTTAACATTTTTAATGATTGTGCGTGCAGCGGTCACAACAAGTCACACGTTATCAAATTCAATAACAAAAAAAAATAACACTTTTTTCGGCGACGATACGAAATGATGCAAATTTTATTGTTCACACTGTCTCCTTTATTATCGTTCTTTTCTCTTGTTTTCCCGAATTGACGAAATCTCATACACGAAAAAGATGTTTTACACTACGGCGAACCGAATGCCAGATTACATAATTGCGCTCGTCACATCTAAAAATAAATTCGATGTTTATTCTGCAAAGGAATCACTCCGTTTCACGCGTTTTCACCGCGAAATTTCCTTTCGTTATACTCATTTATCCTTGGCTTGAGTCAAATCAGTTGACATTCTGCTGATATGCTCACTTATTTTCATTAACTTTGAACTCAATTCCGCGCTGCTGACAAAAAAATATCATTTCGTTCCACACTTTACAACATTTTGTACATGCAAGCCATAAAAAGCACTTGCCAAAATTTAATTTCAAGCAAAAATAAAGAGAAAAAAAAATGTGTGTGTGGGTTCCACAGCTTTCCAGCTAAATAAATATTGAACATAACGGCAAACACAAAAATTGAACAGAAAACCAACTTCAACTCGACGAAAATTCCTTGAGTACGACGTACAATAGAAATATGAATAAATCAAAATCGATGATATCATACACTTGAAAAAAAAAAAACTCACAAAAGCAGTCGAATGTCGATGCAAACAAGATCGATTTTTAGACGATTGAATTTGTATGGAACAAAAATTGTTGTAATTTTTTTTTCGTTACGCTCGCTAAATCGTTGTCAAACGAATTAACGAAAACGGTCGGCAGCCAGTTGATATGCACTGCTCTCGAGCACGGCTTTGCTAAGACTGAACATGGCATGGCACATGCGAGTCGCGCACAGCGTTCAACTCAAAGACCAGACAGACACACTATTTATTATGCGATCAACATACACACATCGTGTCTATCTCATTGCACAGCAAGGAACAACTGTACGGCAGAGCGGCCCGTAACTCACACACATGTTCTCTCTCTCTCCATACTCAACACTAGACGCTTTTCAATACACAACGCGAAATTGCTCATATGCCCAAACAGATAGAATATGATATGTGACGATAGCGCGTAGTAATTACATTTGACTAATTTCAAATACCAGACCGAATTTAATGCGAAAATCGTGGATTTGCTGCGCGGAAATTTAACGACTTTTGCACATTCTTACGCATTTTGGAATTCAGAATGAACTCCAACCATTCAAAGGATGGTTAGACGAACTTTGGCTAAATTAATTCCCCGTTTAGACGACTTTTTCATGGATGACTTAAAAGTGCAATGTGTCAAAGGATAACGAGGTCATGAAATAGGATTACTCCGTCTATTCGGAATTAAAGTTGCAGCTATGAACATTGTTGATTTTCCTTTGCAGTTCACTTGTTTTGACCTCGCTTTTGTTACCCTTCTTTTTCGAATATTATTCTACAAAAGACGATTTGTGATTATGATCTGTCACAGTGTGAAAAACTAGTAACATACATATTCCTGAAAAATTAACTCTTTGGATAAGAACTGAAATGGAATAGAATTTTTGGTTAGGTCAGATATGCATTTTTTAATTATAAAATTAAATCGGGTACCTATTATAAATAGAAACAAATGTGGTTGAAGCACATTTTCGCGAACTATGAAGTAGAATGTTTTTATGCATCGAGCAACGGTGGTTTCAAACCACAAATTTCCTCCTCGGCTCATGTTTGAAAATGCTTTCATTCGAACTCAAACTCTGACTCAAGGCAAAGCTCTCGTTCAAACTATGCCATCTGTGAACAAAGCGATAATTAACTCAGCTTTTACATTGAATAACCGTATATTTCGCATTCGTTTTTTCTGAAGTTTTTGATCATCTCGAGCACTCGGACCATCTTGAATATATACAAAATGAATAACAAAGAATAGAATAAAATAAGTGTAAAAATTAAATCAGCTTATTATTTAAACTTTAACATGGAACTGTTACATATAGTGATAGAAATGGATTCATAGTTTCAACCTTATCATGACTCTGTCTATGTTTATTGTATTTTGTCGGCGGTTTTCATCTATTCATTCTGTTTTTTTGTCTTTTAAGACTATGAAATTGAGACACAAAAGGTTTAATCTAAACAAGAATCAAAAAGTGTGCTAAAAGTGTTGCCATCACTAAGCGCTGCCTCTAATTTGATCCTAATAGCCGAATTACGTGTACACTAATTGCTTTGCTTCCATTTACTTGTGATTGATCATTTTTAAAACGCACACAGTTTCATTTCGACAATTTAGCTGACTGGTTATCCGTTGTGTAAGTAAAAAGATTTTCGAATTTTATTTGTTGGAAGAACACATTGATTTATTTCATCATTTTCAAAATAGTTGAAAGATGTTAACAATTCATTCCGATGGTAAGAATTGTTTTGAAACGATGACGATATCAATAAATGGTTTTTTAAGCAAAAACTGTATTCTAAAAGGTTTTTCTTTAATTTTGTAAACAGATATCATAAAAATTCAATTGAAAAATGCCAGTTAATATCAGTAGCAGCACAAGTCTGAACCAAAGTGATGAAAGGAGTCGATCTGTTGATAACATAATCAAAGCCTTTTCCGAGTCATTTCAGAGTGTAAATGAATGTGAAACGCTTCGGTACAATTTGGTTCAGAATGCAAAACGGATCGAAATCAATTTATACGAAATGGCAGAGTCAGAAATCGAATATTCCCGTTTGATAGCTGAAAAGATTGAAGACATTCAGAGCAAATTGAAGGAAAAAAGCCAAGAAATGAAAGACAAAGTGGAATCACGGGCAGCATTTTATCGAGATTCGCAAGGATGGCGTTTCTTTTTTTCGCCTGCACTTCGTCGCGCCGTCGTAAACGCATTCATTGAAGATATAAAGAGAAAACTCGAAGTGCCAGCTAGATATGCATTTGGGCTGAGAATTGGCGTCGAACAAATCGAAAATTTTTCATTCAAAGCAGCTGCAACTAAGGTGGATTACTTCAAGATACTGGAGAGAAAAAAGGCTGAAATTATAACGGAGTTAAATGCATATTTTAAAGGAGACGACTAGATTAGCATAGAGATGCAGTACATGTACGATCAGCTTAGTTATGGTAACACCAGGATTTTGATATACACCAAATGAATATATTTTCATCTAAAACATCATTTTATTCATTTTCCAACTTATGAAGAAGAAAAAAATTGTACAAATGGTCAATTTATTAAAATTAAAATAATTTTTTTTTTCATAAACGTCTTTTACTTCCCATTCTTGCTCAACATTTTCTCAATATATTGGTTTAATTCATATTCAAAAGTCCCGCCAAATCAATTTTTCAAATCCAAAGTGTTGCCGATAATGTCATTTAGAACGCAGAATCACCTTTGTGTTCGGTGGCGCTCTCATTTCTGCCAAACTAGTAATATGTCATCGACCAACCAAAACAAGCCGATTTTTTTGTTTACGGTTGTATTTATAACATAGCTATTTGACATACTTATCATTGCATTGATTTTTAACATCAAGTTGAATGAAAGTGAAACCAATCTGCTTACGCCAATAGTTTGTATTGTGTTTATATCCATTGGTAGGTATTGCAAGGAGAATATAATTCGTATTTTCAATTCAAAATAATTTTCTTGATTTTTTTCTTTTTCATTAGAAACCGGAGGAAAAATGCCAGAAATATCGAATATATCCACACAGCAGGCATTTTGGTCGGATCCGTGTGATTGGCATAACTTGATTTCAACGGAATTACGTGAATACATACTGGAACGAGTCTTCACCACATTGCTGCGGAACATTGCAACGATTGATGATTTATCACAGCAAGATTTTTCCGAGCTCACCGAGCTGGCAAAATGGATTGAATGCCAATCATTCATTACGGCTATATCAAGGGGAAACTATTATCGTTTGCTGGATATGTACTTGGGCAAAACACAACCCGAATTGAAAGAAAACTATGAGCAATACAAAGAAGAACGAAGACGTAATTTATATTTGATTGAACACCCAAAGACAAAGCCTTGGCACGAATCCTTTTCAACTGATCTGCGAAAAACCATCATTTCAACATTTGTCGAAGAGATAATTCCGACCAGTGAACGCTCGTCATTGTTGGACGAATCGGAACAACGACTACTGATGCTCGCCTCACGCTCAGAGGTGGTCGCATATGGGATAGCCACTTCCAGAGCTGAATACTATAATGTGTTGGGCAAAAAAATTGGCGAAATCAAATCGAGAATCGATAGTTTGATGCAGCATGTGAGAGGAAGGCAAAGTTCCGGCATCACGTCGTCCACGATTGACATCATATCTCAGCCGGGCAACTAAGCAAATTCATTTATTTCGATTTTTTAGTTTACCAAAGATAGACATATTCATTTTCTTTGGATCATTAGCTCAAATTTGTACGTAGATTTACGTGAAATAAAATTTTTAACATGAAAACCAAATCTTTTTTTCCATCAATGGTTTCGTATGTGGTGGTATGGACAGAGACATTTGTCCATGTATTGAATTACATGATTGCATTTCATTTGCATTGTGACAGTGTTGCCAAGTTGCTTCGGACGTACAACAGAGACCTCTGAAAATGTCAGAGGCTGCTAACATCACATATGATTACATTCGAACAAAAAAAAATCAAAACATGTATGTCACTTGGAAATAGATAAGCTAGTGTTTTGCGTGTCTTCTTTAGAATATGTTTTGATACAAAGATTTTGGGTATTTGATTGATAGTTTTGTTGAGCTTTTTTTCTTGAAGTGAAATAACGGATAATACATTTTCAATTCCAGTAATTAAACGAAATCACCAAGTTTTTTTTTAAATGCATTCAATTGTACCATTATTTCAGGTCCAAAGTGTAATCTTTTCAAAGAAAATTGGATAATTCAAAATGAATCCTACCTCAAACACCATGAACAATTTGCATTGGCACAATTCAGTTACGACTGAAATTCGCAATGATTTAATCTATAAATTGGTGCAAACAATATTCCCGGCGTTCTGTCCAGTGCTCGAACCGCGAATGCACAAGTTGGTTGCATGTGCCAAGAAAATTGAAGGTGATATGTACGAAATGGCAAATTCGAGATCTGAATACTATCACCTGTTGGCGGAGAAAATTTATAAAATTCAAAAACAATTGGAAGAAAAGCGCCAGAAGCGAAGGGAACAACAGCAGATGCAGCAGACTAACAGTACACAATTGAATGGGAATGAACCAGATAATAGGAGTTCCGAGACTTTGCAACATTTGAACGAAATTATTGAAAAGTTATCGTTAGAATGAGAACATTCATCAAATATGGCAAATGTTGAAGCAATTAAGCCAATCAGTTGCAATTATGAAATCAACCAAAGATAGCGTAAACAAATTATGAAAAAAAAAGGAATTTATTTTGAAACCATCGAATTCTAAAGAAAATATTCTGTTCCAAACAAAAAACTTTTTTTGCTATTATTTTTGTGTTTTTTATATCTCTAGAAGTAAGATTATGTTGTTTCAAGAACTTGGGCAATAAACAAAAATACATTAGAAAAAGATCAGTGACTTCATTCAATTTTTCCGAGGTTTTACAAAAAAACATTCATTTATCTCCAATTTTATTGAGAAAATATATGAATTGTAAGAAGTCTGACCATTTGTTGTATTCATTATCCAACTAATAGAAATGCAAAAGTGACTAGGGTAAGCCGGTTGGTTTTGTATGCATTTTTGCAATAGAAATGCAGTAGTGTTGCCAATTTGAATACAGACGTAAGCGAATCACAGAGACATCTAAAGGCAATCGGAAACTGTCAATGTCAATGAATGTTTGTTGGATATTTACAAAACACAGATAAAAAGTTCATTTTTTACAATTTTTCGTCCTATTTCATTCAATTAAATTCCGTTTTATAAAGTTTTATAGAAATGTCGTTTGTTTCATCACAACATGCATCTATAGCAAGTTGTATGCAAATGGTAATGAATTTAAACTTGTACAGTATTGCCTACTCCAAATTCTGCGCTGAAATTCGCACAATGAGCTGCTATTTGTCAAACCATTGCTCACTTGTTTACAATCTGTCAACTGGTGAACACGGTTTTCCTTTGCTGTGATACAAAATAATTTCACAACTTCACGCAATTCTTTGAATTCAGTTCTACGTCTCAGTTCAATACCAAATCTGCCATATTTCAAAGATTTTGGCGTGATAAGTTTGTGAAAAAGTCAAAACCATTTATTAATCAACAACGGACGAAGCGTGTTTTTATAAAAGAGTCAACGCCCACTAAAGCCGCTCAAAACGAATTTTCCAACTAACAAACGAAAGCGCACCTACCGAATTGAATATGTCCAGCGAATTGCAAGCGGATCTGGAGAAGCCAACGCTCATCCAACAGCAATTGGTGTTATTGTTGCATGCGTACAAGTGTCAAAAGCGCGAAAATGATAATCCAAACGGTCAGGATGCAAACAAGTGCACGTTGCCGCATTGCAAAACCATGAAAGACGTTTTAAATCAGCTGAAAAACTGTGAAACGGATCAAGATTGCACGATGCCGCATTACAAAACCATTAAAGACGTTCTGATTCACATGAAAAATTCTAAATGTAATAAAGATTGCACGGTGCCGCATTGTTCGTCATCTCGTCAAATTATTAGCCATTTGAAGAGCTGTCAACGATCCGATTGTCGGGTGTGTTTTCCGTTGAAACAAATATTAGCGAATAAAGGAAATGACGGCACCACAAATGCACAGGCAACAACCATGCTTTCTGATGTAAACGCAACTTTGGATACAGCTTCAAAGAATGGAAATTTGGTTACCAACAATCAATCGAATGAAATCCGTCAACAAGACATTCCGGCCATTGTGAAGAAAGAAGCAGCACCTGATGCCATATCAACTGATCAAATTATTGCCCATCGAAAGAATTGCAAGGACTTCAACTGCCCAGCATGTTTGACGTTGAATTTGGCCCTTAGAGAATTGAAGGCATCAAAACAAAACATCGATAATATCATTGCCATGTTGGAGTTGGAACACGAGGATGCTGAGTAGGATAGCGGTCATTTCAATTCGGATTATTTCCTGTCACTTAAAGCCTCAAACAGCGACTTTTTTTTCACCATTTATACTATGTTTTTTCATCGTTTTTATACCAGAACAAACTATTTAACAATATATCTATAACGAATTAAAATGAATAGGGTATTTTTCATTTATTTATCCTTTGAAGCTATTTTAACGGAATCTATCAAGATTTCAAATAGAAAACTAATAAATATCGGTTGATTTTCGAATAAGATCCTTTTCCACAGAGCGAACCCATCATTTGCCATAATTTAGAATAGTTGAATTTTGCTAATGTAAGTTAGTAGTCATAATTTCAAAACAAGAGCAACTACTTCACTGATTCAAAAAATATAACGAAGAAATAGCGTCAGCTAAGATCATTTTATCTTTACATTTTCAAAAGATTAACTCATTTCTATATTTGTCATCAATATTTTAACAAGCGTAAAATAAATATAAACAAAAAACCGAATGTCTTGCGTTCTGTACTTGTTCATTTTCTTCTGAAGACTCAAAAAAGAGTAACATAGACGTAGTTCCATCAAGTTGAGTCTCCGTTTTATGCGGTCACATTCATGCAAGCGAATCACAAAATATTTTTGTCACGACCGATGCATTTGATTGTTTATGAAAAATCTGTTATTTTTCTGCTTATGTTTCAAACGCATCGGAACGTACAGAATATAAACAGAAAATGCCAATCAATTTTGGATTTTATTCAGTTCTTCATACACCAGTTTCAGACTATCCTACAGGAGACGAATAATTTGAAAAATGTTGGTGAATACGCAACTTAAGCTACTTACTTCATAGTATAGTGGCGAATTGGTGCGAGGAAAAAACGAATAACTGTTGCATCTGACTTTTTCCCTCTGTGGGGTAGAATACGATGTATAGTAATATGAGGGGTAGAAAATATCCAACTAGCCATTATATTTGTTTCTGTTTGTTCACACACGATGAAAAAAGCAATAAAATTTTATTGTGTGTGATATTCGTTTCATTGTTTTTGCATCCTATCTCTGTCTATCCTTTCACATATTCCATATGAACTGATACCAATACACGAACATTTCAAGTAAACATCATGCGTACATTTCTACGAAAATGAAGAGAGAAGAGTATGCAGCGAGAAGAGTTTGTATAAAATGCACAATCATATAAACTGTTGACTTTTGCGTTTATATGTGTACGTGTGAATTTATATGCGTACGAGGTTTCATATAACATAACAGACCAACACGAATTCACTCTCTTACAATTTCCTGCCTAACACAGAACAGTTCATATTGGATATCTCGAAATAATTTCATAACTTGATGAAATTGAGAATTTGTTTTGCAAATTGTGTTTAGTTCAGTTTCATCTTTGAATAATTTAGTATTTTTGTTAAACAATTTAGGTACGTCAGATTGTCAGAAATATAAAAAAAAATCAACACATTCATTATGAACGCTTCCGATTACAACGAAATGGACGTCACATCAGATAGTGATCAATTCGAAGAAACGTACGAGTGTGATGGAGCAATTGAACTGCAATTACGATCAAAATTGGTGGGTTATTCGTAAATTGAATAAAAAAAAAATCTGATCAATATTGTGGTTGAACTTGAGATAAATTTCAAATTGTAATGATGAACTGTTTCTCCAACAGTCGAACGAACATTCTTCGGATCAATCGGAAATTGATGAAGTTGCACTTGCCCTGCAAAATCTCGGTTTGGATGTCAATGACGAGCCATCGGTTTCGCAACAAGTAGATGTTGGTGAAGCGCGAAGACAGCCGATTGAACGGTGCATTCAGTTGTTGGTTCATGCTTGTCGCTGTCAAGAGCAACAGTGTCGTCAACCTTCGTGCCTGAAAATGAAACAGGTTGTGGCGCACACAAAGATTTGCAAACGGAGAACCAAGGGCGGTTGCCCGATCTGCAAACAGCTTATCGCTTTGTGTTGCTACCACGCAAAACGCTGCAACGAAGTCAAGTGTTTGGTTCTGTTCTGTCTGAATATCAAGCACAAGCTCAAACAACAGCAACTTGCTCAAAGGTATAACTTTGTAATGTGATTCATGTTTTTCTTTTAATGATTTTTCATTTTGAAATCAACAGATGTGAACAGTTGGCAGGAAGTTTGTACACTGAAAATGTTGCTGAGCCAGTATCATTAAGGTACGTTCTACAATCGTTTTAAGAATGCATTTTCCGATGAATTGTAACTTTGTAACACTTCTTTTTCGTACAAAAAATCCTCTTTTTACACACTATTGGTGACTGCTATGATTGACAGACGTGTTTTCGATGAGGTGGCTTCAGCTTCCAAACAAAGTGTCCAACTACAGCAACCGAATCAAAACATGCCCGGCGAATCGCAATCAGATCCGAAGAAGCGGAAGCTCATCCAACAGCAATTGGTGTTATTGTTGCATGCGCACAAGTGTCAAAAGCGCGAAAATGATAATCCAAACGGTCAGGATGCGAACAAGTGCACGTTGTCGCATTGCAAACCCATGAAAGACGTTTTAAATCACATGAAAAACTGTGAAACGGATAAAGATTGCACGGTGCCGCATTGTTCGTCGTCGCGTCAAATTATGAGCCATTGGAAGAACTGCAATCGGTCGGATTGTCCGGTGTGTTTGCCGTTGAAACAAGCGAACAAAGGAAATAATAGTAATGCTCCGAGAAATGTGGGAATCCCAAATAGAATCATGTTTTTATCACGCAACCTCAGAGCCCAACAGCGGAAGGCAAACATTGGACAAATTGGTAAGAGTGTTGATAATGTCATCTCGACACATCGCATCATCGATCACCGCGAAAATTGTAAAGATGCCGATTGTCAAACGTGTATGCTCTTGAATCAAGCATTGGAACAGTTGGACAAAAGCAAGAAGAATACTGATGAATCTGGATCATCAGCCAGTAAATAGGCATTTACTGCAAACGGAAATTTTCCAACGAAATTTATGATTAGTAGACGTAAAACTCATAATCATTTCTTCATATTTTTAATCCAATATACTATTTCATCGACTTTTTTCGTTTTTCATGTTTTGTAATATTCAATTTTATCTTAAGATTTTCTCTAAATACACTAAATAAATACACAGAGAATCGAATTATGCCTTTTGGCCAATTGACAATTAAAAACGGCACGGCATATTGACAATACCATAGCTATTTTGGTAACAGAACGCAGCGATGCCAAGAAATGTATCGTTTGTTTGATGAAAAAAAAACAGTTTTTCTACTTTTTAATGTGTGGCAAAAAACCGTTTAGCATTCTATACTTAACGAATAAGTTAGATAAACGACGCATTGGCCCTTAAAATCTATTTTAACGGAATTTATAAAGATGCCAAATAGAAAACTAAGTAATACCAATGGATATTCGAAAAACAATCATTGTCCAAAAAGAATAAACCGTTTCGTAACGTAGAATAGTTCAATTTTGTTAGTTAAGCCCCCAGAAGATATAGTTTCTTCAGAAGCAAATTTTGATAAGTATCGCCCGTCATTCACTTTCTTTGGAATATAAATTATGATCGACGACACACTCAAGAGGTCATAATTCATGCCTCGTAAAAGAGTAAGAGTATTCAGAAGAAAAAAGAATTCAGTCATGTCGGTTAAGAGCATTTCATCCGAACATTTTCAACGGATTACGTCATTTCGATATTTTTCATGCAATACTTTTTTTTTAATAAGCGTAAAATAAATGTAAACCAAAACTAAATTTTATTGCGTTCGTATTTGCTCATTTTCTTTTGAAGAGTAAAAAAAACAGTCCATACACAGACGAAATTTCAACAAGTCGGGTCTCTGTTGATGCGTGCACATTCATGCAAGCTAATCAGAAAAATGCTTTCGTCGCGACCGCTGCGTTTGCTTGTATGTATATTGGTAAGGGTGTATAAGATACAACGAACGAGCGACACTCAGTTCATTCGTTAGCAGACAATCCATTGGTGAAGTGTTGTTTCTCTGTGTCGCCGCTGGAAGAATTTCATAACTGTGTGCAATTTGAGTTTTTCCAATCGTTGTTCATATTCACGCAAATTTTTGTGAAGAATTTGGCTCATTTTCAAAATTAATCATTTTCGTGCGTTATTTTGGATACAAAAACAATGGCAAATCAAGTCGGAGCTGTACAAAAAGTGCCCAAGCTAAGTGGAAATCCATCATCATTTCAACCAGTAAGTTATTCAACAATTAAGTAAAAAAAGTATTCGTTTTCAGGATGAAAATATTCCATTTTTTGTGTTAATACAAATAATTACGCATGCATACTTGCTATTTCATGAAATTTACATTCATAATATTTATGCGTGCTCATTTGTTGGGGATGTGGATTGCTTTTTAATTCTGATGAAACTAATTTTACACCAACAGTTGCGCATCACTTCGATAGATACTGACACGACTCATCTGGCTATGAAAAATCTTGGTCTACACACGGCCGATGCATCATCAAACAATTTGAAACCAAATGACGGCCAGGAAGCGCGAGAGCTGCAGATTAAACGGTGCATCGAATCATTGATTCACGCAATTCGTTGTGAAAACCAAGAATGTGCTCAGTCATCATGTGGCAAAATGAAACGTATTTTGGCACATAAGATGATTTGCGTTCGAAACGTCAACGGTGAATGCCAAATTTGCAAACAATTCTATGCATTGTGCTGCTATCATGCCAAAGACTGCAACGTTGACAAGTGCGTCGTTCCATTTTGTACGAAAGTTAAATCCAATCAGAAGTATGTATACGCATATTGTCTCAGCTTCAATCTGTGTCTCTATTTTGATATATTTCATTATGCACTTTGACAGAATCAACAAGGGATTCGCTCGTAGTCGTGTTCTTGGCTCAAATCCGAACAACCTGGGATCATTTCCAACGCAGATGCTTTTGCCACGGATGTTCAACCAAACGTAAGTTTAAATTCACTCGAATCGATCGCAATCAAACAGTTTTCACGCCAAATTTGATTTATTCTATCTTTATTTCGTATACAGATCACCATTGGCAACATATTTCGGTCGTCCTGTCCAAATTGCACCAACCCAATATCCGTTTGCACTCAACATTCCACCGGTGATTCGCAGACCACCACCAACCGTCTTTCACGGTCCGAATTCATACAGCGTGATTTCGAGTTTTGATCAATTTGTTCAGCAGCAACCAAAGCCATACATTGTCAACGATCCTGAGAAGCAAAGTGCATCTCCGAAAACAAATGAACTCGCCAGCAAAGAGTGGCACAAATCCATCACGCCCGGTCTTCGAAATCATTTGGTAGATAAGGTGCTACAAGCAATATTACCGAAGTCCACTCCAGCAGCATTGCTCAAACCACAAATGCCCAATTTGGTTGCGTACGCCAAGAAATTCGAAAATGATATGTACGAAATGGCAAATTCGAGATCGGAATACTATCACCTGTTGGCCGTGAAAATCTACAAAATTCAAGGCGAATTGGAGGAGAAACGTCAAAAACAGAAAGCAAACCGCAAAAATGCACCCGCCAAACCGTATGATCGCCTCGTATCCAAGTTGTAATGATGCCATTCATTTGAGACACCAGGCTTTGATTGAGTAGTGACGGAACTCGCAGCTAAAAACCATTTTCAACGAATTCAGAACATTTATCGGAAAAGAAAAATCGAAAGGAAAATTCGCAGTTACATTCTAAGCAGCTCTTTTCAATTTCTAGCAATTAAGTGACAGTATCTCAAAGAATCCACCTCATATTATTATTCGTCTTACATTAATAAGCACCAATCATCAAAAATTATGATTAGATTTTTTTTTCCTCACCCTAGATAATATTATGCCCATCTCATTTTGAATAAAAATAAATAGCTAACGTGTCTCAACTGTGCAGTGTTTTATTTCCTTTTATTCAGTAAGAGATAATTAAATTTGAAAGAATATGAGATTATGTGAATTCCGTATGTGCTTTTCGACATTTATCACAATTAAAATTTATACTCGGATTCGAAATTCATCAGCAAATCATGATTTTCATGGAATATTTGCCACTTGAAAAATTCTGATGGCATAAATATTTGTTTTAAATGGTACGAAACAGTTTGTTTTTTGCTTTGCAAAGCTTTCGGGCAATTCGTAAGAAGTGTTTGGACATTTCGTAGGAAAACACAAATCAAATGTCAACGTAACTATTGTATAAGTAGCATAAAATCTCGTTTTTTTTAGCCTACAACCATATCGGATACGCTGTGTGTCCAAGTCAAAGTGCTCGACGAATTTTACAGAATATGAATGAAAAAAAGCAATAAATTTTCGGTTTTATTGAACGTTTTAGTCTCCGTTTTCAGTCTACTTCCCATACTTATTCTCTACAACATTTCGTAATTTATTGAAACATTCAAGTACAGTAAACAGACGAAGTAAAGACGAAACACTTGAGAATATTGATTCAAAAATATTCAAACTTGCATTGGTGTTGCCAAATTGGAAGTGTACGCTGAAACCTCTGATGTAAACTTTAGTGTGTGTTTGTGTATGTTTTCCATAGTAGAATCGAAGTATGAGTCCAACGATTACTTACTCGATGACAGATCGTAGTTAACTGTTGGTTTTCCTTGGCGTGAGATATAAAATAATTTCACAACCGCACGCAATTCTTCAAATTTGGATTTAGGACTCATTCAAATATTTTTCTCCGGTGATTGATTTGTTAATAAATTTGATTTTTCGATTGGGAAAAGCCATGTGTGACATTTGAAAAATTTCAAAGCTTGAAAAAAAGAATAATTGAACCTCCTTCATCTGTTGAACTGATTGTTAAGGAACTGTCGGGACATTAATAGTCAACACAGCTGACACGTGCTAAGATGTCTGATTTCGATGCAGCAGTAAGTCGAATTTCTTTTCTGTCTTATTTTTGAATTTTTGAGTATTAGTTATACACGAATTTATTGTTCGATAAAAAGAAACGATAACTGACACTAAAGATCTGTTCAATCATATGATTTATGCTTGAAAAATGTGTGGCGGCCGATAATTGAATTACGAAAATTTCCCATTTTCACGCACCATTCTAACCATATTGCCTATAAAAAAAAAGTCAAATCCACAACAACAAACAACGGTGAATGCAAATCAACAGCAGACTTCAATGAATGTTGGAAACGTTGCTGGTCCAAGTGGTATTCAAGCGCAACCGCAAGCATTTCATCAGCAACAGGTTGGTGTTTTGCAAACAATTGAATTTCGAACATGAAGTATAATAATTCTCTCTTTTCAGCAAACGCTAAATCCGAATGCACCTAGTGGATATGTTCAAGGGAATAATATTTCACAGGTGATGAATCTTCAACAGCATTCGCAGCAGCAGCCTCGATTATCAGTCCAAATGGGTGGATCATGGATGCAACCCATGCAAAGTATGTACACGACGACGAATGCAAGCCAACAGCGAATCGCAACGAATTTTGGAAACGTTGGAAATGTGGGAAATACTAGGTTTTCTAATAATGCCATTCTTCGTCCACCGAATCTACAATTGCAACAACAAACGCTTATGATGACGCAAAAAAATCAAAGCACAAACAACCCTGACCAACAGCTAAAAATCCTAAAAATCCTAAAATCCAATACGCAGCTCATGTCAGCATTTGTTAAGCAACGACAGGTTAGTGTTGTAACAATATCTATTTTGGAATTCTTCATTGAATTTCGAACGTCGCAATATTGGAATGATAATTTCCTCTTCTCGACAGGCTCAAAATCAAAGTCAAAGTGCACCTGGCGCAATTTTGCAAGGAAATGTGTCGCAGAATCTTCAACTTTTGCAATCCATACCAAATATGCCCACGGCAACTAATGCAAATCAACAGCAGGCCCCAACGAATAAGGGAAACGTTGAATTTTCTAACAATTGCATTCCTCGTCCACCGAATCTACAATTGCAACAACAAACGATGAACATAACTGCTGGGATGCAATTGGGTCACAGTGCACAGAACATTGGTAATCAAGGGCCTAAGCTGGCGTTGCAGCAGCTAAAAATTCGAAGCACAAACAACCCTGACCAACAGCTAAAAATCCTAAACATCCTAAAATCCAATCACCAGCGCATGTCAGCAATTGTTAAGCAACGACAGGTTAGGCCTAAGCAGGCGTTGCAGCAGCTAAAAAATCAAAGCACAAACAACTCTGACCAACATCTAAAAATCCTAAACATCCTAAAATCCAATCACAAGCTCATGACAGATTTCATCAAGCAGCGACAGGTTAGTGTTGTAACAATAGAACTGCATTGAATTTCGAACGTGGAAATATTGATAATGATAATCAAATGGAATAATTCTCTCTTTTCAGCAAGCACAAAGCCAAAATCCAAATGCATCTGTTTTTTCACAAGTCGTGTTACAGGCGAATAGTTCTCAACAGCAAATCGGCATAGGAAATGCTCAAAAATCTATCGATACCACAAATGCACCAACAACGACAACACAATCGAGCGTTGACTTGACTTCAGAAGACGTATCTTCAACACCTTCTATTGGAAATTCACCGCCCACAAAAGAGTGGCACAATTCCATCAAAGCCGATTACCGAAATCACATAAGGAATGAGCTAGTGCAAGCAATGATGCCACCGCCCGATCGGAGGAAACGTACGTACAAGGATTCCACTTTGGAAGCAAGGAAAATTGAAAGTGACGTATACGAACGTGCGAACTCAGAAGCTGAATATCATCGTTTGATCGCCGAAAATATCTATAAATTGTATAAGGAAATGGAAGAGAAACGTCAGCAAGATGAATGAAATTCAAGGAAAACGAAAAAATAAAATATTTAGATTCAGGAATAGTTGTAGTGAAATCTGATATGACCATACACCATTACTCATATATACCGTTTCAAATCGATATTATGTGCAAGTTACTCAATAATATGAAATTAATTTAGGAGAAAAGATTCAACAAGACTCTTGTTACAAGAATAATCATTTCTTTTTTTCTTCCAAATGAGCGATATATCAAATCCATAGCAAATGTAGATAAGCATTGAATCAATATTTACAAAAAGTCTAGAAATGCGACTAACAAATTGCAACGGTGCAATTTTTATTCGAAGAATATGGGCTTTAGATTATTTTTGATTACAGTACATAAGTGAACTGAACCATTCCATGAATCATCATTCTTTCTGAATAAAATTGAATGTTGGTTGAACATTTTTGGCGAAGTGATTTTATTCATTCATCACTTGACTCAGCAACACTAAAGAATACCGTTAGAGAGCATGATTTCATCATTAATCATGAATTTGCATTGGTTAATGTTGACATCTACAATGTGTTGGAAATCAACAACTCACAAATGCCTCTGAATACGTGCAATGTGCGGTTTGTATGTGTATTTATCAAAACAAAGGAAATAAGAATATAAACAAGTGTTCACAATCCATAGTCATATCGGAAACATACTTTATATTCTGTGATACAAATTATTCATAATTTTCATCTATTCAAGATACAGAGAAGAAGCATTTTATCACAATTCGTATTACATTTCTCACCAAATGTATGTATTTACAGAATATCTGTTATCCAAGCGTTATCTCCTGATCACCTGCAGCTTTTTTGAATTTTTGACTTATTTCCCAAGAGAAATTCGTGGCCTCTTTGTATTTGAGGCAAGTATTCCAATGTTTTCCATAAAAAACCTGTCACAAATTCAAAGAGGCTACAATTTTTTTTTTTGGGAAATAAAAACCTAGTAGAAAAATTTCATTCTATTGAAATATATGTTCATTGAGTTCTTAGTATTGCATGCAAGTTGAAAAAAAGTGTTGCCAAGCAAAATTTACACGCAAACGAATCACAGAGGCCTCTAGCTTCATAAAGTCAATGCACAATGACTTAATCGTTCACTTCTTTGTGATCTGTCGATCGGTGCAGACGTAAACAAACAATTCAATATTATATTACGCCGCAAAGACAAGAGCTTTGAAATTATTTCATTTAGAGTTGTATCATTTGTTCATTTTATACTTGGTTTCTTTTTGATCGAAAAAAAGCTATCAACATTCAGTGCATTAAATGAACTGAAACAGCAAACACTCCAACAGCCACAGCAACAAATTCAACTTAATTTGCAGTTGAATGTGATTGAAGCAAAACAGTTGACTTTCCCAGTTTGATTCATGAAATGTTTTTCGACATTTCACACAATTTCCAATTACTAAAACATAACATTTTGATCTTTAACAACAATTCAGCAGCAACCGAATCAAAATATGCCCGGTCAATTGCAAATGGATCCGGAGAAGCGGAAGCTCATCCAACAACAATTGGTGTTATTGTTGCATGCGCACAAGTGTCAAAAGCGCGAAAATGATAATCCAAACGGTCAGGATGCGAACAAGTGTACGTTGCCGCATTGCCAAACCATTAGAGAAGTTCTAAATCACATGAAAAATTGTAAAACGAATAAAGATTGTACGGTGCCGCATTGTTCGTCGTCGCGTCAAATTATCAGCCATTGGAAGAATTGCAATGGATTGGACTGTCCAGTGTGTTTGCCGTTGAAACAGGCGAACAAAGGAAATGTCCCAATGGTAAGTACGAAACATTTTACTCTTAACGCCATTTGTCAAAATGAGTTAAGATGAATAAGATGTCATTGAATCATAGTTCTACACAGAGTGACATCTACAGATAGACTTACATGTTTTAGAGCTAGAAAATTGATTTGTCCCCCTTTTTCTTTCGATTCAAATTCAAATTTATAGCAGCAGCAATTGGCGAATTCACAGCAAAATCAACAGCAGCAACAGCAACAAGCTGGTCAGTCACAAAATCAGTCACAAATATCGAATATTCCACAGGTGAGTATGCAAAACATTCAAGTGCTGTTCGGAAATACGGATAATCCAAACGGTCCGGGTGCATCTTTAAGCGCTTTAGGGCCGTTGCCAATGAATTCACAAGTGCAAGCATCGAATGTGCCGGGCACGAAAGACTGGCACAATTCAATCACGTCCGATCTTCGAAATCATTTAGTTCATAAGTTAGTGCAAGCAATATTCCCGATGCCCGATCCGGCGGCAATGCTCGACCAGCGAATGCACAATTTGGTTGCGTACGCCAAGAAAATCGAGGGTGATATGTACGAAATGGCGAATACGAGATCTGAATACTATCACCTGTTGGCGGAGAAAATTTTTAAAATTCAAAACGAATTGGAGGAGAAGCGACAGAAGCGAAAGGAACAACAAATGCAACAATCGTTGTTTAGGTGTCAATCACCTTAGTTTGGTCATCAGTGGCCTAACAAATGTACCGAACATCAAAGAGTAGCATAGCACCATCACAGCTGATCTTCGAAATTATTTGGATTGAAAGTTAGCACAAGCAATAAACCCAACAGCCAATCCAGACAAACAAACATCGATTCAAATTGCGAACGCACGAAAACTTGAAGATGATATTCACGCAAAAGCAAACACCAAAAATGAATACTATAATTTAATAGCTCAGGCAATTTCTAAAACACAGATGCACAAGGAAACCAAAGGAAGCCACTTTGCGTACATTCAAACAAACAACATTCAGTGTAAAGAGATTAATTCCGCTTGATAATTTGTTTGATTGTACTTTTCCGATGAATATTTTCGTATGTTTCATAATTATCTTTTTCTCGGAAATTTCTACACTTGCTTATCAATAAGAAAGACTCAGAATAAGTTCTATGTTGTGCTATCTCAATTTTTTTTATGTAGTTTTATTAACATTCAATAAAGTGAAGGTCCGGTGTTTCTCTATTATTTATAAAATTACATTTTTTTTAACGAGATAAAAGAAATGTTAAGGCTAACATTTTGCTCATTTTTCTATATCGAAATAAATAAATCAAAAATCTCAAATCATTTCAATGTCGACTGATCAGCGAGATAACGGTCAATGTGAATTTTCCGTCAAAGTAACGCCAGAAAAAATCAAAATAAAGAAAGAAAGTTATTTTATTGCCTAGAATATTTGGATTTTGTTATAGCTCTTATCTTTGTTGTTGTTTTTTTTATATTTCATAGTCTTACATATTGTTTTTGGAACTTGTACAGCTGAATATCTACAATAAAAAAAAAACCATTAGTAAATCATCAGTGACTTTATTCAATTTTTCCCAGCAGCCGACACAACAGCAGCAACAACTGATGCCAGGTGCCCAATGGCACCGTGAATGCAATCCATGCAAAATATGTTCATGGCAACGAATGAAAATCAACAAAAATTCGGAATTAATGAGACCAATTTGCCTACATTTAAACAAACAACATGCAGGGTCAAAAGTTTAATGTCGCTTGATATTTGTTTATTTGTACTTTTCGGATGAATATTTTCGTTTCTTTCATGATTAACTGTCTGTTTTTTCCATGAAATGCTACACTTGCCTATCAATAAGAAAGACTCAGAATGTGTTCTATATTCAGATATCCACACGTCGGTGATTGAAAATAGTTCTATGCATTTTTCAATAACGAATTGTCAATACAAACAAAATAAATTCATTTCAAGGTCGACTGATTAGCGAGATAACGGTTAATATGGACTTCCTGTCAAAGTAACGCCAAAAAGTTATTTCAAGATAAATTTTTTTTTTTTTTTTTCATTGCCTAATATATTTGGATATTTTAATACATTTTTTACAATACGTAAATAAACGCAATTTAGCTTTCAATAGAAATAAAAATGGATAGACAATTCAAGAAATCACTTCATGCTGTGTTGACAAGTTGAATGATATTCCGTATTTACATTCAATAGACTCGGTGACAGTGTTGCCATTTCAGTTAATGTATTGTCGTACAGCAGCGACATCTCGGATTGTGAAAAAATGTAAACGTCATTTGGATGTGGCGCTATAAGTCAAAACATATGTTCAAATGTTTATTGTCATCGTCAATTAACCGATTTGACTCTTGGGTGCTTTGTTCATTGGCGTACCATCAGTCAATGATTCGGTATTTTTGGCAGATCAAACATCATTATCTCCATCATCGGCATCCAACATAACACATTCAACCCTTTTTACGTAAGTGCAATGTTCAGTGATACGAAAATAAATCAAATAAAATTCTATTTTTCACATTTATTTATCAATGGGCGGCATTGGCTGAGTGCACATGTTTCACAGGCAACCAATTTGACTGTATTTGTTTTTCATTTGAAAAAGGCGAACGAATCGAAATGAGAGACGACCCAAGAGGAATACACAGACTACAGCATATCCTAAATGCAGACAAAGCGACTAAAGTTCGAATGCAATTAGTTGTTTTGTTGCACGCACAAAAGTATCAACTAGTCGATGACAGTACACATGTCCGATGCACGGTGCCATTCTGTCAAACCGGCCGTGATGTTTGGAGACACATTAGCAATTGTAAATTGGAGGAGGAATGTGCCGATGCTCGATGTAAAACCAGCCGTCAAATACTCGCTCACTGGGAATTGTGCTCAAAGAATCAGCTCTATTGTAAAGTGTGTACACCGCTAAAAGTGGTAAAATTTCGTAAACCAAAACGTTTTGAAGTGCCGGATTGTCTTGCAGCGCGAGCCACCATTGATCATTACAAAGAGTGCACTTCGATGGAATGTGAGCGTTGTGGTAATGTTAAGGATTTAAGACGAAAAGTGTACGGGTCACGTGGTTTGGTGAAGCGACGCATTTGCCATTCAGCCCTATTGAAGCATTCCTGCCGGTGCCAGGTATTGTTACTGCTACTGCTGTTGCTAGTTTTTTTTTTGCATTCATATTCGCCCTATTCAGAGTGTGTTGATTTATGTTTTCACTTCAAGTGGCGATATGTTTGTATCCAAATTGCCGTCATCATTGTTTTGGCTACATGAATGCGATGCTGAAAAAACCGGCAATCCAATGGCGATCGCAAACAAAAGCGACGACAGATACGCGCATTTCCATTTTGAGCGAATACAAAACAAATGGAAAATCATATGACATTTTTGATATCATTTCTTTTCCGTTCGTGTGCGCATTTCAACTGTTTGGTTTGTTTTTGTTCGTGATCGTCAGAGCCCACTATAACGTAACAACATTGTTGAAAAATAGAATTCATTATCGCAGATAACAGCATTTTTTATTGATTCCTCAGGTTTGTTTCAATGATTTCGAAATTCAACGAAATTATGTTACTTTTTTTTTATTATTTCAGGATCGAACGTGTAAAATTCCAATGTGCATCAAAATGAAACGTGTTCTCACCCATACGAATATGTGCCAGGGGAAGATGGCCCAATCAATGGTTTGCCAAGATATTGCAACATTTTGCCTTAACCACACCATTGTTTGTACGGAAAAAGACTGCATTTTATCAACGAATCGAGTCAATGCTTGAAAAAACTATAGATCGATAGCAAAAATCAAAACACAAATATTATCATTTACCATTGTGCCAATCGTTCAAATAATTTAAATAAATGTATCCTAATCGACAACGAATCGACTTCATCTGTCAAAGAATCGAATTTATTATAATCAACTGAAAAATAAAACCAATAATTATTTATCTAAGCCAACCAAACCAATTGAGGGAATTTGATTCCAATGTGTTGTTAGTCAAAATAAAGAAATTTGTTTCAGGCAAGTGTTAACTTCAATTTTGTCATTACTGATGAATGAACCATGGACCATGGAACATGGTCCAAATGATAAAATTGCATTAGGTAGTGTTACCATGTTGCAAATGACAGACACCTCTTATGATGTGAACTATGCAGTTTAACCGTTCTGAAAAAGACTGAAGTAGAAACTGTCAAAGGTTGGAACGAATTGATCTCAATCCAATCGACATGGATGTGCCATCCAAAGTGTAGAAACGCTTATGATATGCTCAATTCGTCGATATACGTTACAGTCATAATACTGACGAAAATTGGAGAAAATCAATTGATTCGGTGTGTTGAGTCGTTGGTCAATGCCTGCCATTGTATGGAATAAGAACGTTCTTATCACCGAATCGTTTGTATGAAAACAAACTCCATTCTGTCTATCAATCGTATCAACAGCACGATTAAGTTTGTAGCAAAAGAAAAGGTTATCAATATGGATAATAGAATTCAAAGGGATTAAAAATCCGAATTCCCATCGTGCCAATTGTGAATATTTTTGTTTGAAAATCAGTCTATTTGGAAGCATAAATTGGTTTTATTTGTCTGTATGATAAATGAATAGATTTTAATCAATTAGAAAGAAATGACAGCAACATAATAATTGCAAACAACAAAAATGTGAATTTCATTGCATTTTATTTAATAAATAGCATCACATTAAATGTCATTCACGTCAATATATTCATAGTAAAATTCAATTATCTCTCGGCCATCGATTCGGAAAAGTGTCACTTCGAAACCCGTACACACACAGTCGCACAATTCAGTCTGAAGCAGACATATAAACATAAAGTGATTCCATAAGTGAAATTCAATTGGAATTATCGCATTTAAATCGAATAAACAATGAAAGAAGCGAAATCCATTTGGAGCCACTTGATATCAGCACAATGAAAAATGCATTGAAATTGGTTCGTTGTCAATGTAAACAATTTAATCATTAAAACTCTGTTACTTCGATTTGTATTCGTTGCTCGTTTTTTTTTCTTCTCTCTTCTCGTTGGCTGGTTGGTTTTCGGTAAGAGTACGATGTGCAAGGGAAAAAAATTATAATCTTTTATCTACACTAGCTGTATTTGTCCATTGCAATGGATTTTGTGTATGAGCTCTAGTTCTCGGCAACCGAAACAGCAAAACAAAAATTCAATATTTTATCGACCGTCTTGAATCCGTCTCGTCCGAGTGTGAGCGAGTGAGAGAGTGTGTGTGTCGTGGGGTCGAAGAGAATTTTTCGAAAGCATAGCAATGTAACACACATTTAATCAACTTCAAAGCAAAAGAAACAGGTTTTTCTCTCTGTCTGTTTATTTCGTGGTGGTATTGTTGCATGCGTAGCCTTTTTTCTTCATTGTTTTGGTATGTTGTTCCCCTTTTTCGATTCAATAGTGTCTCATTTACTCGCACGTCTGAAACCGAGCAGCCGAATATGCGAAATTCGGCGACAGATGTCGCATCGATTTGTTACGTACATTCTCCATTCGTATTTACGGTGTTGTCCGTATTATCGTTCGATATCGAGACTGATTCACCGAAAACATGAACGCAACGAGAGCACACAGAGAGAAAATTCTATGTATGAATCGGTGAACAGAGCAGAACAAAAGGAAAATAAAAGTAGATCGTGTTGAATTTGGATGCAGCCTTGAAGCATGAACTTGTGCGACTCATGTCAATTCGCCGGCGAACCTTACACAGAGAAGAAACGACCGAAAAAAATAAACTTCAATTCTGCTCTCAGGTGGAATGGAATCGATTTGTTTTAATGACACTCGAGTGAGAGTACACCAAAGAATTTCATTCATCGTCGACAATTTTTTTTTTCTTCATTTTATTCTGCATTCGGTCACACGAAAGTTATTGTGAAAGTTTTTGTTCAGTTCTATTTCGTAGAAAAAAAAATTAATTTTCATGCTGATAACAATCAATGACTAATTTTAATAATAGCGAACAATGAAAATCCTGAATCGCTGAAAAATGAGAAAAATTAAAAGCAAATTTAAGGTAATTCATGAATGAAAGTTTGCAAATAGTTTCAATACAAGCAAATAGAATTGATTCGTAGGATATTTTCGAATGTCATTCCGTAGCATTTTCCTTTGTTGCGACCAAACTACACGTAATGAAAAGAAGAAAAAGAGAAGAAAAAAAAAACCGTACACTCAGCGTTCATCGTTTCTGCTACATGCTCTCGAGAGTTTGGATCTGTTGAATAAAATATTTACATAAGCTGGCAAAATCGGTGTGCGTTCGCGTTTGCCGCACGTTTGCTATATTTTCATTTGATTTGTTTCGCTTATTTTTTTTTCTGTTCCTACTTCGCTGTGTCGTTTGTCAGCACGATTGGCACACAGAGTGCATATGTACATTGTGTGTGCGCTGGGTTGCCCATTGATTAGGTTTCGGAACGGAGTTTTTCGATAGAAATGTTTTCACACATACGCCACAAGCGACATCATCAGTCGTCTTTCGGTCGTTTCGTATGGCCAAAATGCACACGCACGCACACACATGCAAGTTTATCGTGTAGTTTGAGTGCCATTCACTCACCACTCACGCCATCTCACGGCTAAATATGGACGCAGCCAATGAGCGTCGAGCATTTCGGGTCACATGAACACCGACCGACCAATCAACACAGCAAAGTATACAGAAAAAGAAACAGAGGCGATCATTTAAGATTTTGCCATTGACAAGCATAGAAAAGTTTTTACTTTTCACTTCACATCAACAGCCGCCATTTTACTAATTCGCGACTTAAGTAAAAATTCGAGGATATTTCTTAGGTAAATTTATCTAAATAATTATCCAAAACTGTGAAAAACTTATGCGAATGGTGAAATTAAAGTGATTGAAAAATAAATAAATTGAGAATTTTTGTGATTTGAATGAATTAAGTGCGGATTAATGCAAAGTGTTTTTTCTCTCGTCTTTCGCGTACATGTAGCATACATATATCTCACAATAAAAAATTTTTTTTCCTTCGTTCATTATACATATGTGTACATTCGAAGCAAGCAGCAATTCTCGTCAAAAGTGTGTATGAATGTACCGCAGCAATATTTGGGACTACACATACTGAAGTTTTTCTTTTTCGAAGCGAAAAAGAAAAGTAAAACACTGCGAACGAAAAAGAAATTATTTGATAATTTTATACATCATAAAATAAATTCATCGGCAGTTCCGTAGCGCTTGTTATCCATTGTATTATGTGCAAGTGAGAGACTTTTTTTCTTATTTTAATGGTCGACGGCTATCACCCAAACTAAAACGCTAAATTAAAGTAGAAAATGAATTTTATTCTCTCTCGCGTTTCCATGATTTAATAAACATACACCAGAACAACAAAAAATTCAGAGTGTCTTTTGGCCGAAACATGCAACATCAGCGATAAATGAAATTATTTACAGCGAAAAAAATTCAACAGCGGGCGATAACACTTTGAAGAGAAAAAGAGTTTGTTATTTTTTTTTTTCGTTCGTGAAAAGACTGAGGACCCGAAGGAAAAATTGAGCAAAGCGTGAAAAAGGGAACATTGTTTGTTGGCTTGAATGAAGAGAAAAGCGAAACGAATTTGGTATGTGAATTTATTTGTTCGTGATTTGTATTCTGGACGCGGTGCTAAGAAAATCAAGAAAATCGTCCATGAATTCGACGACACCGATTCCAATGAGATTTGGCCAAATTTACATGCTATGAAAAATACCGACACTGATCAGAATCGCTAAGTGGATCGCAAACACGAGAAAATGTCGCCAATGCAATACATTCATTTTTTGGCAAATTATTTATCCCGACCAATAAATCCATTGTGATAAATATGGCCAACGACAGTGACTGTGGTTAAATTCGGGCAAAATTACGGCGAAAATATCGCGAGTGAATTTTTTTTTTTTTTTGAGTTTATTAATGAAAAAAAATCGCCTTCCGTGTACAGACAAAAAAAAAGACTTAAAACGAAAGAGAAATTGTTTGAATCATAAAACAAAGTGCTGAAAAAAATATCAAACTAATTTTCAATATTGAGAGATAAAAACAAAGGGACCGAACCAAACGAAGCACTTCACGTTTTTGCTAGCATTGAATTAAAAATAGTCGAGAATGTGTCATGTATTTTGGTCCAGCTGTTGGTGCAATGGACTGTACAACAACGATTCATAGGAAACGACGGAAAAGAGGAACAAACCAATCGCAATCAGTTTGCCTTTTCGACATCGTTGACTGGACGACAAAGCAGAATCTATCGGCTCGAACAACATCAGTATCAACCACAAAAATATTATCATCTCAAATCTTTATCACGCATCAATCCACCACACGCTGTCGAGTCTCATTGAATGCTGTGCAGGTTTTCTAGTGTTTTTTTTTTCTGTGTGTGTGTTGAGAGAAGAACTGATCCTTCCATTTATCCGAAGCCTTTCACTAAAAAGAACCACTGAACGAGAGTGGAACAGAAAATATACACAAGAAGAGAACTGCTTTGAGCGTCACACCAAGTCAAAGAGATTTCCCGAAAGGCGCGCACACTCATCAACAAACACAAGAGAACAAAAAAACCAAAATAAGCGGTTTAATGAAAACAAAGTTCAAGATTGAAACAACACAAGTCTTCAAAACCCATTCTAAATATTGTCTACCTACAAAACAAATCAGTTGAATTTTATTCATTACAAGCAAAATGCAATACACATAAAAATCGCAAAATCGAATCTATCGCACGTCAACAATACAATTATTTTGCACAACATGTTAGCATCAACGATATGAGACATTCACATAAAAATGATCAAATACACAGCGCAACCTATCTAGATGGTGTTTATTTTTATAGAGCGCAACAAAATAAAATTTAAAAAAATCGTTTGCATTTTGTCTTCGAATCAAATAAATAAATGAAAATAAGTGATTTCGTTGCAATTTTATGCATAAATTAAAAAAAAAAAAAAAAAAAAGACTTATTAAAAAGAGAAAAAAGAACATTTTTTTAAAAACACAAAATTACAAGTAACAAAAAGTGCCCCAAAAGTTATCATCGTCGAAAGAGAAGAGAAAAAACAAAGCAAAAACTATCAACTTATAGTTTTAAAACACTAATTTAAAGTAAAGTTTATGTTTAAATTGACCATAGAATAAAATTTAATTTTGTTCCGGTCCCGTTTTAAAGTTAATCCTTCAAAATCGCATCCTTAATTAATTGTGACAATGGATGATCAACCTCCACCGAAACGAGTTAAACTTCGAAATGAACCACTGGACGCACAAGATTCCGGTAAGTACACAAAAGAAAAATGTCCACAGCAAACATTTTGTTTCAAATAAAAAAAAAAAAACCAAACAGTTCAATAAAATAAATTGGTTCAAAAATGACCGAAAGTTTTTCTTTTTTGAAAAAAATCCGAAAAAAATCAAAAAAAAAGTTTTAAAAAGTTCGAGAAAATCCAAAAACAAAGTTCAGAAGAAAAAAAATTCGTTGTAAAAAAGTGTATAAAAAAAGCCAAACAGTTCATTTCATCGAGAGAAGGTTTATTTTTGTTCTGAAGTTGGAAAAAAAAATATATCAGTGACACTTTGCAAGGAATATGGTGCTTACGACCGCAGAATAGAGAATTGTCTGTAATAAAGTGAGAGGACGAAATAGCTGTGCTTAGACAATATTTTTCATCGGAATCAAAACAAAAAAAAAACTCGATAATCCGTAACTCTTTCGTTACCCATTGAGTGCAGTGAAATCAACATTTAAATTCCCTCTCATAGTGTTTGTTCAAAAAAGTAGAATCATCGAAACAAGAGCGAAGCATTCAGAAAAATAAAAATTGAGACGAAAAGAAAATTTAAACAACGAAGAAAAGTCAACGCGAATGAATTAATGAACATTTTTCGACAAGTTGCTCAATAGACATTGTCCGTGTACACAAATTCTCAAATCTCGTATCGCAAATGCGCATACGCAATATTCATACTCGGAGAAGAATTAAATCTATTGCATCTAAACATACGTGTTTGTACGGTGTGAAATAGTAAAATATGTACGGTTTTGTGTTTTCACTGTGGCACTGTACCGAAAGGCCCGACAAGTCGAACGATAGCAGACGTTTATTTTATTATTTTGGTGAACGCACGAAAAGTACAAACAACAACATCCACACACATTGTAACATTCGCATACTTGTATTCGCAACATTCATATTTCTCTCTGTGTGTCTCTCTCTTTCATTTCTATATTTTTGTAGACACAAACAGTGTAAAAAAAGAATAAATATCACGCTAAAAAGCAAAACGAGAGATAGAGTCGTCCTCATGCACTGGCCTGTGATGTATTCACTGTGTCGTTTTTTTTCTCTGTTCGTTCGCCTTCTCTCTGTCTCTCTTGTCACACATCAAATAAATGTGTGTGGTGTATTGTTATGCTTTTTTTACGATTCAATACTCGCATCTCGCTGTTGATTTGATTCAACTGTGTGTTTGGTTTCGGTTCGACATCTAACCAAATCAAATAAATAGAACACACAATCCGAATAATGATGGTTCATTGAGCGAGTGTCATGTCACTGCTGAGCGAGTGAGTGTAGTTCTCTTGCTCCATAAAGAGCACACACACACGAGCGAGAAGATTGTGCATATCTTACGTTTTACTCGAAACCAGTTGAGCAAGGCGTCTCCATTACGCTCACCATCCGATGTCGTAGTCGATGTCGTGGTGGTGGTGGTGGTCGTCGTCGTCAACACAGACGGGAAAGTGTACAATGCCACACTACATGCGAATGCAAACAATACACTGACAAGGTGAACAACGAGAAGACTGTCTCAATGCGTATACACGTCTCGCTATGTCTGTGCACACATGCATGTATATGTATGTGCTACTTGTTTCCGATGTCTGCGTACCAGTCAATTTTCAGTTCGTTCATTCTATACTTTTTTTCTCTTCGCAACTCTCATTCCTCTCTTCGCTCCGACTGCTTCTTCTTCTTCTTTTTCTTCACCACAAATTTATTGTTCATTTTTGAGAAAGTTTTTTTTTTTGCTTCTCTCTGCTTTTTGCTTGAATGAAAAAATTTTCCCGTCGGAATCAAAGTAGATTTGAATTGCGTTTACACGCAAATTGACCTTTTTCAATGAATCTGTTTTGGATAATTGAATTGTATTTGATAGCAAGAAAATAAAATTGCGCTTCACGCAAATATCAGAGGCAAACGAAAATTGTGCGATTTTTTTGGCTTTAATCAACACGAAAAAAAGAAGAAAATAAAATTGATTAATGTTAGTGTATTCACTGAAAATGATCGATCGTAAGGCACCGTATCGGTGTATATGTGCGCTACATTCAGACAAAAATAAGACGACATGATGAACTGAACATGGCTTATTGTAATGGCGGCTCCATTTTCTGTCTGCGAAAAAAAAAATCAAATTGCTCAAGTGTGCATTCAGAAGCATGAGCAATACAAAACATTCAAATCAGTATTCGTTTGGTTTTTTTTTCCTTTGCTATCTCTCTCTCTCACTCACTCTCTCTCCGTTCGTTGCTTTGTAATAATTTGTGTAGAAAAATGGCGCGCTCATTTGTGAAAGATGTAATTTTCGTGTTGTTGTTTCGTTTTCGTTTCATGTAGATGTGTCAAGTCTTGTGTTCAATCTGGAGGATAACTTACCAGATGAACTCGTGTCCAGTGGGAACAATTGGGCTGACAATCTTGGCGCCAACAAATCGACTGGACCGCCAGGAAACAATCAACAGCAAATGAATGGCGATGATCCGACGGGTGTTCCAAATGTTACGTGGAATCAACACCAGCGGCCAGGTACAATTTTTCTTTCTTTTCTCTCGAATTTCCTTCGAAATCAACGAAAAAAGAGAAGTGTCTTTAACAAAAATTGTTCAATTGCAGGCCATCCACAGCAACAGTTGCACCATATAATGCAACAGCAACAGCAGGGCAATAAAAATCAACTTCATGGCAATGTGAATCAGCTTGGCATGGGACCATTAGGCAACAAAAGCCCAAATTTACAGTCGCCACCACAATCGAGTTTACCAAATACAATTGGCATGAACGCAATGCCAATGTCGATAGCAAATAATGGAACTCAACCGATGGGCTCGATGCAAGCAATGCGTGGCCAAGGTGTTGGCGTTGGCGGCGGTATGATTATGACCAATAGTAATATGGGATCGATGGGCAATGTTGGCATGGGTGGCGTTGTTAATAGTCTAAAGCAGCAATCAATGGCTTCGGGCGGCAGTATGATGATGAACCCAAATCAAATGCAACCAAATAACCAACAAGGTATGCATCATCCGATGCATCAGAATTCCATGCAGAACGGCCCAATGGCGGCTGGCATTCGCATGAATTTGCAGCAACAGCACATGCCTCCCGGTATGCCACGTATGCCTAACCAACTCATGATGAACAGTCAACGAATGGTTCTCAATCAATCACAACAGGTATGAGTCAATGGTCATTTAGATTTTTCTTTCTATTTTGCATTGGATTTGAGTTTGTTTTTAGGCCATTTCCATAGGTATTTGAAGTGAAACGTTAATCTTTTGTTTTTTTTTTCTCTTCCACAGCAGCAACAGCCAACGCCAATGAACGTTGGTGGTGCTGGTCCTGGCGGTAATATGATGAATGTAGCGCAAATGAATATGCAAGTAAGTATTGAACCGAGAGCGATAACCTATTCTATGTGTACATTTCAAAATTCATTCAACAATTTATTTTCATTTTCAAAAGCAGCAAATGTATGGACCGCAACAAGCACAGCAGCAATTGCAGAACAATCAGCCAATGATGAACACAATGGGACCACAGAGATTGACGTTGCAAGGCAATCGGATGGCTGTTTCGCAGCCAGGGATGATGAATTCTGGCATGCAGCCGCAACCACCCCAACAGCCAGTAAGTAAATTTGAAATTGGAAGAAAATCCCATTGAATGAACATTGATTCATTGTTCGAGATACATCAATCAAACTTATGTTAACTAAATTACTGTGAAAAAGTCTAACTGAATGAATTTGTCACCATTTGAAACAGCAAACACTCCAACAGCCACAGCAACAAAATCAACAAGTCATGATGAATGACGACCAGCAAATGATGGTGAATGCACAACAGGGCAATCAGCAACAACAGTCCCAAGGTGCAGGTGTACCAAGTGGTCCACAGCAAAGGCCACAACCGGTAAGTTGAAAACATCTAATTCATAATTTGCAGTTGAATGTGATTGAAGCAAAACAGTTGACTTCCCATGTTTGATTCATGAAATGTTTTTCGACATTTCACACAATTTTCAATTACTAAAACATAACATTTTGATCTTTAACAACAATTCAGCAGCAACCGAATCAAAGTATGCCCGGCCAATTGCAAACGGATCCGGAGAAGCGGAAGCTCATCCAACAGCAATTGGTGTTATTGTTGCATGCGCACAAGTGTCAAAAGCGCGAAAATGATAATCCAAACGGTCAGGATGCGAACAAGTGTACGTTGCCGCACTGCAAAACCATGAAAGAAGTTCTAAATCACATGACAAATTGTAAAACGAATAAAGATTGTACGGTGCCGCATTGTTCGTCGTCGCGTCAAATTATCAGCCATTGGAAGAATTGCAATCGATCGGATTGTCCGGTGTGTTTGCCGTTGAAACAGGCGAACAAAGGAAATAATAGTAATGCTCAAGGGAATGTCGGTACCACAAATGCACCAACAATGAACGTACAATCCAATGTTAACACAACGTCAAATGCACCAACTAGTATTCCGAATCTAAATACTCCAAATCAGCCAAATCCGGGCAATCAGCAAGGTGATGGGCTGAATATTCCATTGACTGTAAATGATGCGCGACGCAACTACGATTCGTTGAATATGAATCAATCGGGAGCGGCACCAAACACAATGTCAACGAATGCACAAGGAATGCCACAAATGGGCGGCACACAAATGCCAACAAATCAAAACATAATGCCCGGCATGCGAAATCCAAATAATCAACTCCGTATGCCCGTACAAGGTAATTTGAATGCCGGCAATAGTATGAACAGTGCAAATATGAATAGCGCAAACATTGGCAACGCAAACATGAACATGAACAATGCCAACATGAATAATCCGAATATGAACCAAGTTGTGCGTGTGCTGGTGCCACCAAATCAACAACAGCAACAGCAACAGCCACAGAACTCAAATCAAATCATGCCAAATCAGATGCTTATGAGTCCCGATATGAGTGGGGTGAGCGGCAGCGGAAACACCAATACACAAAACAGTCAAGTCAGTCAATTGGCAAATACGCTGGGTTTAAACTCACCCGGAGTCAATTCAAATGTCCCAATGGTAAGTACGAAACATTTTACTCTCAACGCCATTTGTCAAAATGAGTTTAGATGAATAAGATGTCATCGAATCACAGTTCTACACGGAGTGACATCAACAGATAGACTTACATGTTCTAGAGCTAGAAAATTGATTTGTCCCCCTTTTTCTTTCGATTCAAATTCAAATTTATAGCAGCAGCAATTGGCGAATTCACAGCAAAATCAACAGCAGCAACAGCAACAAGCTGGTCAGTCACAAAATCAGTCACAAATATCGAACATTCCACAGGTGAGTATGCAAAACATTCAAGTGCTGTTCGGAAATACGGATAATCCAAACGGTCCGGGTGCATCGTTAAGCGCTCTAGGGCCGTTGCCAATGAATTCACAAGTGCAAGCATCGAATGTGCCGGGCACGAAAGACTGGCACAATTCAATCACGTCCGATCTTCGAAATCATTTAGTTCATAAGTTAGTGCAAGCAATATTCCCGACGCCTGATCCGGCAGCAATGCTCGACAAGCGAATGCATAATTTGGTTGCGTACGCCAAGAAAGTCGAAGGTGATATGTACGAAATGGCAAATTCGAGATCTGAATACTATCACCTGTTGGCGGAGAAAATTTATAAAATTCAAAAAGAATTGGAGGAGAAGCGACAGAAGCGAAAGGAACAACAAATGCAACAGGCTCAACAAATGGCACAAAGTCAAGCTGGTACCACTTCCGCTACGGCCACCGCGCCGCAACAATCCAATCCACTGCAGACGGGCATCCAAGCGAACCAGCAACAACAGCAAATTCGGCCAAATAGTCAAGGTGGAATGAGTCAGATGCAAAATGTATCGGGCATCGTGAGTGCGCTGCAACGAAGCATGCCAATGCAACAATCACCGATAATGCCGCCACAGCCAACGTCGCAGAGTCAAATGCCGAGCCTTGACTCGAGCATGCAACAGAGCACCGCCAATATCAATCAACCAAATGTTCCGAACTCCGGCATTGTGAGTGCACTGCAGCGCGGAGGCGTGAACAATGTGAACAATTTAATGCAATTGCAACAACAGATGCACCAACGATCAAACATGCCTATGCAACCATCACCAATGATGTCACAACAGACAACACTCCAAAATCAAATGCAGATCGATTCGAATATTCAGCAAAACGCTGGCAATGTCAATCAATCCAATGTGCCCGTTCAAAATGCAGGCATGGTCAACGCACTGCAAAGAGGAAACCCTCAACAGATGCAACAGCAAATGGCCAACATGCTATCGCAGCAGAACCAACAACAACAACAACAACAACAGCAGCAGCAGCAGCAGCAACAACAGCAACAGCAACAGCAACAGCAGCAGCAGCAGGTAAGAATTCAGATATTTGGTTTATCATTTGAAAGGATCTGAAAATTTTGAAACAAAGATCATCTTTCTTTGTGTTTGATAATAAATGGGGCTCTAACATATTAAATGTCAATGTTGATTTATCGCCAGGATCAAAATCAGCAAATGATTCAGCAAACACAAATGCCGCCCAATCAGCAAGTGAATTCGAATCAACCAAATAGTATGCAGCAGCAGCCACCGACTCCGAACTCGCAGAATCAATCACAAAACACTCCGCAAGCTGTCACTCCACAGCACACACCAAACCAACAAAATCAAATGATCCCAACGCCGCAGCCACCTTCATTGCCACAACAGGTATGATCTTTTGAACCACATGAATTTTCGAATCATTCAATTTTTTGTTTTTGGTTATTCGTCTTTCGTTCTACCTTTTGAACGTTAAATGTGGAATGCTAACGAAAAAAACGTGTGAAATATTTGATATTACAGAGCCCATCACCAAATCGTGGTCCATCGAGTAATATGTCAAACGGGCCGATTCCGGTGAATACGCCACAGCCGAATGCACCGCAAATGAGTAGCCCGTCGCCATTGGCATCGCCAGCGCACACGAATACGCCTTTAATGAACACACCGGCCAGTACGCCCACGTCGAATGTGATGTCGATGCAGAATAGCACATCGTCAATGGGTAAAACGAATTTGGGTGGTGGTCCAAACCAAAATGATCGAGCAACACCAATTCGTACACTGAGCATGCCCTCGCAAATGTCTGCCTTAGAATCAGCAGCGCAAGAGCGCGACGAAGATTCCCAATCGCCAAGTGATAATAGTAGCGTCAAAGGAAAATGTGACATTAAACAAGAACACGATATCAAATCCGAAATGGATGAAGAAGCCAATCTAATGGATACGAACAGTAACAATAGCAACAGCAATTGTGGCGGCAAAAATATCAACAATGACATGTCAAACATTAAAACTGAATTGAAAACGGAAGCAATGGACCAAGGCGACAATAATTCAGCCGATAGTGAAAACGACGACATGAACGACGTCAAAGATGAAATCAAAGACGAACCGATGTCACCGGCTGATATAAAACCTAAAGTTGAAAAGAAATCAACCATTCCAGAACCAATCGAACAAGATATGACCGAGAAGGATAAGAAGAAGAAATGCTGTACGTATTCGTTTTTTTGTTTCCCTTCCCTTTTTAAATCGATTTTATGAAAAATCAATTGGTTTTTGTTTGATTTAAAAAAAAAAAAGCAATGAAATGTATTTTAACACAATGTTCTCATTTGCAGTATTCAATCCCGAAGAGTTGCAGAAAGCACTGATGCCAACATGGGAGAAGATTTACGTGCCAGAAGAATCGATGCCCTTCAGACAGCCGGTCGATCCGAATCAACTGGGAATACCAGACTATTTCGATATCGTACGCAAACCAATGGATTTGAGTACGATCCACACTAAACTGACCAGCGGACAATATTCCGATCCTTGGGAGTATGTCGACGATGTTTGGCTGATGTTCGACAATGCATGGCTTTACAATCGTAAAACATCACGCGTTTACAAATATTGTACAAAGGTAAGTGAACTAATTCATTGATCAAACGTATGCCAACATAGTCTCCATTCAATTGTTCAATTCATGTCCATTTGCCATGTGTTCGCCGAAAACACAATGCAATTTCCATTGGCGCCACATTTAAAAAATAAAACGATTTGCACATTTTTAAATCCAAAATTTTCGAACCTTTCAATAATTTCAGCTTGCGGAAATTTTCGAACAAGCCATTGATCCAGTGATGCAACAGCTTGGCTACTGCTGTGGCCGAAAATATACGTTCAATCCACAAGTACTGTGTTGCTACGGCAAGCAACTGTGTACAATTCCACGTGACGCAAAATATTACAGCTACTCGACGAGTAACTCGTATATGGCGCTCACGAATCGTTACACCTTCTGCCAAAAGTGCTTCAATGATATACCAGGCGATATGGTCACACTAGGCGATGATCCCATGCAGTCGAGCCAAATTAAAAAGTCCGAATTCACAGAAATGAAGAACGACCACTTGGAATTGGAGCCGTTCGTTGATTGCCTTGAGTGTGGCCGAAAACAGCATCAAATCTGTGTGCTGCATTTGGATACAATTTGGCCAGGTGGATTTGTGTGTGACAATTGCCTTCGAAAGAAAGGTGAACGAAGGAAAGAGAATAAATTCAATGCGAAACGTTTGGCACAGACTAAATTGAGTGTGTACATAGAGACGCGTGTAAATAATTTCTTAAAGAAGAAAGAAGCTGGTGCAGGCGAAGTACACATTCGAGTCGTGTCCAGTTCGGATAAAATTGTTGAAGTGAAACCAGGTATGCGCAGCCGTTTCGTCGAATCGGGTGACTTAAAGGCCGAATTCCCATATCGTGCCAAAGCATTGTTCGCATTCGAAGAGATTGACGGCATCGACGTGTGCTTCTTTGGAATGCATGTACAAGAGTACGGTTCCGAATGTTCGCATCCAAACACGAGGCGCGTTTATATTGCATATTTAGATTCAGTGCATTTCTTCAAGCCCAGGCAATATCGTACGGCCGTTTACCATGAGATCCTACTTGGTTACATGGATTATGCGAAGCAATTAGGTTACACGATGGCGCACATTTGGGCTTGTCCACCGTCTGAAGGTGATGACTATATCTTCCATTGTCATCCACCGGATCAGAAGATTCCAAAGCCAAAACGACTGCAGGATTGGTACAAAAAGATGCTGGACAAGGGCATGATAGAGCGAACCATTCAAGATTACAAAGACATTCTGAAGCAAGCCATGGAAGACAAGCTCACATCAGCCGCAGACTTGCCGTATTTCGAAGGTGATTTTTGGCCGAATGTCCTTGAGGAAAGCATTAAAGAATTGGAACAAGCCGAAGAGGAGAAGAAAAAACAAGCCGAAGAAGAGGCTGCTGCCAATGCGGTAAGTTCATACAAAGATAGATAGTTTGCAAATATTTCGAACGATCTATAAATTCAAACAAAAAATGGATTTTCCATTTGCAGATATTTTCCCTGAATGAAGATCATGATCCACCTCAAGAAGATAAAAAGAAAGGCCAGAAGAAAGCAAAGAAATCAAACAAATCGAAAGCAAATCAACGGAAAAACAATAAAAAATCACACGAGCAACAGAGTGGAAACGATTTGAGCGCAAAAATATTCGCGACCATGGAAAAACATAAAGAAGTCTTCTTTGTGATCCGTTTACACTCAGCACAATCAGCTGCTAGTTTAGCGGTAAGTTGAATATGAATTGGAAAGAAACGAAGGGAATTCCGTGCGAGAGATTTATTTCACTAATGATTTCCATTGCTTTGACAGCCAATACAAGATCCAGACCCACCTATCAATTGTGATCTGATGGATGGGCGAGATTCATTCCTCACACTTGCCAGAGATAAACATTATGAATTTTCTTCATTACGTCGAGCTCAGTACAGTACATTGTGTATGCTTTACGAGCTGCATAATCAAGGTCAAGATAAATTCGTTTACACGTGTAATCATTGCAAGAACCACGTTGAAACTCGTTTCCATTGTACCGTTTGTGACGTGAGTATTTCACCAATTTTCAACCTGCTATTTATAGCTAAGTTATTATGTTTTGAACATTTTCAACAACAATGAAACGTATTGGATTCGATTTCAGGATTTCGATTTGTGTACGGTGTGCAAAGACAAAGTCGGTCACGACCATAAGATGGAGAAATTGGGCTTGGATTTGGACGAAGAATCACCAAACGATTTGAAACAAATCAATCCGCAAGAGGCACGCAAGCAATCGATTCAACGGTGCATTCAGTCGTTGGTTCATGCTTGTCGCTGTCAAGAGCAACAGTGTCGTCAACCTTCGTGCATGAAAATGAAAAAGGTTGTGGCACACACAAAAATTTGCAAACGGAAAACCAACGGCGGTTGCCCGATCTGCAAACAGCTTATCGCTTTGTGTTGCTACCACGCAAAACACTGCAACGAAGTCAAGTGTTTGGTTCCGTTCTGTCCGAATATCAAGCACAAGCTCAAACAACAGCAGCTGGCTCAAAGGTATGGAAAAACGACGCTTTTATTCATTTCGTTAGAATTTTGTGGTTTCTTCAAATTGAAAACCTTTATGAACACACTATTTCTAAATGCCATTTTCCATTTTCTATTTCATCCGAAAACAGAGTACAACAAGCCGAATTGCTTCGTCGTCGTGTTGCGTTCATGAACACCCGAACAGCTCCGATGATTCCGCCGCAAGCTGCCATTTGTGGTGGTCAAAATACAGCAAACACTTTGATGTCGCAAATGCAGAGTAATGCCATGGCATCACAGGCGGGCAAGCTAAGCGTTTCACCGATGCAAGGCAATCAAATGGGTAATCAAATGATGGGTAATCCAAACACAATGGCTTCGATGAATACCATGAATAACAGCGGAATGATCGGATCGAATCCAATGATGGGCAACGCAAACCAAATGCATCAGCAACAAATGAACCCGGGCAATATGATGAGCACCGGAATGAATAATCCGATGGGTGGAAATAATCCAATGAATCCAGGCAATATGATGAATGTAAATAATCAAATGGGCGGTGCCATGAACAACATGAATGCCGGAAACCAAATGCAACAACAGGCGCAACAGGTAAGCTACTCACTTTCTCTTCTGACATTTCAGCACAGTATCAGTGTAATACCAGTGTTAAGCTGCACAAATTGCACTCACAACACTCGTATCTAACACATTATCTAATGCAATACGTCTATTACAGATGAATACCGGAAACATGATGACGAACGCTGGTTCAATGAATATGAACAATCAAATGTCTAGCGGCATGCAAATGCCAGGGAATAATCCGATGGGAGGAAATGTATCGACACCGAATATGTCGACCATGAATACAGGACAAATGTCGGCCAATCCAATGGGAAGTAACACATCCCTAGCTAGTCCAGCGTCGGCTGTCTCATCACCATTACCTCATATGGGCAATATGAATAACTTGGGCAGCCCGCCTGGAATGGCGATGAAACCGGGCGCGCAGACACCTCCGGCCAATGTCCTGCAAGTGGTGAAAGAAGTGCAAGAGGAAGCGGCGAGACAGGGATGTGGAAGCTTTGGCAAGAACCTACCTGTTGCTGGATCCATGCCACCGCCACCCGCCATGCAACGCGGCCTGAACATGGGAATGCAACAGCAAAACACCATGATTCCACAGCAGCAGCAGCAGCAACAACAACAAACACAACAGGTAATTATGGCTCTCTTTTGTTCGAAAAATAGGGTCTAGGGAATATCATAAATAAGATTCATTCTTAACAACGTGTTACACATCAATAGTTTCACCTTGATTTATCTTGAAGTTTTTATTTGAATTCATTGAGTTCGGCTTTAAAAAATCTAACAATATTGTGTATAATGAATGAACAGTCAAATCCACAACAGTCGCCGCAACAGGGCCAACAAGCGATGGTGAATGCAAATCAACAGCAAAGCCCAATGAATGTTGGAAACGTTGGAAACGTTGGCAACGTCGGAAACGTTGGAAACGTTGGAAATGTTGGAAATGCTGGACCAAGTGGCAATATGATGCAAATGAACGATTGGAATTCACGATTCCCCAACAACGCCAATCAAGGTCTCCGTCCACCGAACCCTCAAATGATGCAACAAAATCCACAAATGCAACAACAACCGCAACAGCAAACGCCACAAATGATGAACATGAGAGCGGGAATGCAAGGCATGGGCCAAAATGCACAGAATATTGGTAATCAAGGGCATAAGCAGGCATTGCAACAGCTAATGATGACGCTGAAAAATCAAAGCACAAACAACCCTGATCAACAGCAACAAATTCTGAACATCCTAAAATCCAATCCACAGCTCATGTCAGCATTTATCAAGCAGCGACAGGTTGGTGTTGTAACAATAGCTGTAACTGCATTGAATTTCGAACGATTGGAATGATAATTCTCTCTTTTTAGCAGGCACAAAATCAAAATCCAAATGCACCTGGCGGAAACGTTCAAGGGAATATGTCACAGATGATGAGTCCTCAACAGCATTCGCAGCAGCCACCACAACAGCAGCAACCTCCAATGCCAGGCCAGATGGGTGGACCACGGATGCAATCCATGCAAAATATGCAATCGATGCAACAAATGGGCCAAATGCCAGGCAACGCAGCGAATCAAATGCAAGGACAAGGGCAGAATACTCAACAGCAACAGGTAGGTTACCGTTGAAAGTAAACTTGTATAGGAATTGACTGAAACGCACTGTGTTGGACACATTTTGATATCTATTCTTTGTCATTTCGTGTACAGCAATGGATAAAAAACCAGATGATGATGCAAAGACAGCAACAGCAGCAACAGCAGCAGCAAATGCAAATGCAGGGTAATTACCCACCACCATATTCGCAACATTCGCAACGAATGAGAATGCAATTCCAACCAGGCAGCGGGAACATTGGAAATGATCAACAACAATTCGGTATGAAAATTGAGTAAATTTCATTAAGAAAAATTGCATTTTCCTGGCACAAATTGATGCCAGGCATACTTTGATTCAAACCAAACCGCAGAGTGTGGACATTTCCATTCAAATTTTGATTTTGATTTATTTCTGATCGCAACAGGTATGAATAGAATGCAACACAATCAACAAGGAGTGATGGGCCCACCAACTCCACAATCGATGATGCAACAGCAACTGATGCAATCGGTTCGATCTCCACCGCCAAATCGTAGCCCACAATCGAATCCCTCACCACGAGCCCAACCGTCAGCGTCGCCGCGAGCTCAACCGTCTCCTCATCTGCCGAGTCATTCGCCGGCTCCTCAAATGGGTGGCAATCAGCAGCCCGGAAACGCTGACATGCACATGCATCCACATCAATCACCAATATCAAATATGCCGACTGACAACATGAACGTGCCTGGTGGCAATATGAATGTACAAGGTAATTGTCATGGCTTCCAAACAATTTTTAATGCATTTTCCATTCGATTCTGTGATCAGTAATCGTTCAAGTTATTATTTTACCAAATCTAATGCATTTGTTGTTTTGCAATTTTTTCAGGCGGTATGGATAATATGCCAGGGATGACACCTCAAGATCAACTCACCAAATTCGTCGAACAATTGTAGTAATATTTCGTATTTTGTTGCCAATTAATATGCATTGTATGCGCATGTAATCAACGATACATGCGTCGAATTCCACATTTAGTCAAATTTACAATTTAAGCCAAAAAAAAAACACAAGAAAATACGAAGGGGCGAAAGAAAGAAAAGATGGCGATGAAAACACAAAACTGAATATCGACGAATAGCTCAGAAGCGAAGAAAATGAGCAAAAAAAAGAAAATAGTCTGTTTGGCTTTTTGGCAACCAATATTGGTGTTCTGCCTTAATTTGTTTCTCATATATAATTATTATCTATTCGCTTTAAGTGTATTTATTTAATTCCTTTCAAACAAAAACAAAACAAAACTCATTTCTTTTTTTTTTATTTTTATTATTTCTATCGATATATCATTACTATGTATATAAGTAACATATATATTTCATTGAAGCTAACATTTTTAAAAAAAAAAATTAACAAAGTGAAACGCATCAGAAGTGGAACTCAAGATAAACAAAAGAAAAACAATATTAGATTTTATTTAGGTTCATGTACATAAATTTAACAAACAAAAAATGAAAAGAAAAAAACCAATATTATAAAGAACATGAAAACCAGTTGAGAAATTGAGTTCAGTTTTAGAATTATTTGATTGTAGAAAATGAAAATTGTGTCCGACGCGAACCAATTCGGATTTGATATACATTGCAATGTGAAAAGAAGACACACATACACACACAGATGGAAATTGCAGTAAATGTGATGACAAACGGACGATGATCTTGTGCAGAAAAAAATAAAACACGTTGACAGTTGATCAAATGACCTAACCTATTTAGTATACTATTGTCGTATTGTAATATCACAGTAAATCTACCATTAAAAAGAAAATTGAAAGAAAAAAGCAAAAAAAAAACGGCAGCTAATTATCATCCAAAAACAACCAACATGAAAAGGGCGTTGTTTTTATTTGCGATTCGCATTAATTATTTTAAACAATAAGAGAGATAGGGCGAAAAGGAAACGTAAAAACATTAAAACTTATCTAATTAATGTATTATTGTCTGATGTCGGCACTTATTTTTAAAGAAAATCATTAACAAATTATTCCTTTTGCATTCGTTACAGAAAAAAAACAACATGAGAGAAAAATCACAAAAAATTATGCCTCCAACACAAAAAAAAAAAATGAAAAAATTTGTTCGGTCTATGCATATGCATAGTATATGCACTATAGAATAACCGAAGTGAAGACAATGAGTTTCAATTGTGAATTGAAACCAGATGTGTACGTTTAGTGTGTACTTATGGATAATAGAAAATAAAAAACAAATGGAATTAGAAAAAAAAAACATACAAGTCTTATCGCAAAGCAAAAAGAGACAACAAAACAGAACTCATTGATGACTTTGAGCTAAAATTGAGAAGCTAGAACACAAAGAAACTCAAATTCCTGTATTTTGTTATTGAAAAAGAAAAGTAAAATGAAATCCGACGATATAAAAAAAATGAACTTTGTATTTTATATTGCATTACAATTTAGACATTTAATACGGATTTAAACAAATTGAATTTATTAATCTATTTTGCGATTGAATGTGTGGTCGCTCTAGAGAACACATCCTCACATACACATACACACACAACCACATGCAACAAACATCTGTAAAATTAATTTGAAACCTATATAATTACTATTATTGTTTATTCATAGGAAAAGTGTAATGTAAATGATGATGAAAAAACACAAACACACACACACACATTGAATGTAGCATAGACTTTTAGACTAACTTAAAAAAAAAGAAGAATAATCTGAGGGTGGAAAAAATAATATACATTTTCATATGAAGCACATCATGGTGAAGTGCTTGGGATACATTTAGAACACGTATAGGATATGAATTTAACAAACAAAAAATCGCGATTTAACAAAAGAAAAAACATTAAATCTAACAAAACAAACAAACAAATAACACGTGAATTATAATAAAATTTTACATAACGCGCGCATATAGAATATTCAATCAGAAGAAGAAGAAAAAATCATCAAAACACATTTTCGTTTCTATTTTATTTATATCAAACTGTATAAAACAACCAACCATACACGCGAAAGAGAGAGAAAACCACAAGATGATAAAATCACAAATGAAAAATATAATTCGGCAACCGATAAGTGAAGAAAAAAAAAATGGCAACCGCAGCCACACTCAATATATATATATGACACAACTTGGACAAAGCAAAAATAAGAAGAAGAAAAAAAAATAGATACCAAAATCGTAGCATGGGACGAAATAAATAGACGATAATGGAAAGAAAGGAAAGATTGCATAACAAAAAAGAAAATCATTAATTCAAATCGTTATTATTATTAAATCTATTATTGTATTTTCGTTAGGATTCTAAGGACACATCTTTCTTTTCTTTTTTCTCATTATCAAAACTAAAAAAAAAAGAAACAATAGATTTGAGTTACAAACGATAGAATGAAAACAAAACAAAAAAAAAATCATATATTACGAGATGATATAAGGACCGACATGAAAATCAACAACAACAACAAAGCATAAGTAAAACAAATTATGTAATTATTAAACGTTTAGAAGGTATACACATATTAAATCAATTAATAAATTTAAATAAAAATGAGTTATTACAAACAGAACGAATGTGTATATTTCAAGAAAAAAAAGGCATTTATTTTCCGATCTTTACGTTTGTTGTGTGAGAATAAGATTTAATCAGCTTCCACGACACACACACACACATACACATACACATACAGAGACCTCGTTTCCACCTTATTTCCTGCATTTAGTTTCCGTTCCGATCGAGCTCCAGATATGTGACACGAAATCAAATGATATTTCTATTTTGTTTTCATTCATTCATTAGCACCGACACATACACACAAAGAGAAAAAATTGTATCTTGTTTTCCAATGCACTCAATCAATCTCATCGTGTATGCACGAATGAGATGAGAAACGCACTGAAACCACACCGACGGCCTTTAGTCACAGGTGAAAAGCAAAAACTCCATACACTATCACTACTACACTCACTGAAGACCAGACTTGATAATGTTTGGTGAGTGTTATCCTACAATAAAACACTTTATGACAACTTTACACCCCTATCAAATATGAAATAATCAACAAATTTTAGTTCTAAATCAATTAAATATCACTCATTCGTTTTGAAATGGAATCTTGTGTTCAAAATTCTATCTAAATAGAGTTCATTACTCTTTGTGTTCTGACCTTTTACTCGGTTCGTTTTGTTTGAATATGAGAATTCGCATGTGAAAGCCTCTCCCTTTCGATAGATATTTAGACAAATAACAAAAATGACCAGAAATGTAAAAACAATAACATTTTATCAAAATCAAAGCTACTCGACTCACTTGCAACACTAGACTATTTAACTAGGTTTTAAATGTACTACATCTCGATGGTACGATGAGAATGATATTTCTCACTTGTTCAAAGTAGCTCGTTTTTTTAGACCCAGCCGAATAAAATTTTTAAAACTGAATCAGTCGCAACGGGAAGAGACCATGTTTGTATTCGAACAAAATCAATTTTAGACATGTTGAAAAGAAGAATTGATCAAAGTTGATCCGCTGAATGAATAAATACAGAGAATAAAACAACCATCATTGAATCAGTTCAATGAACAAAAACAACAATGAAAACACCTCATAGGTAAAAAAAACCACAGCTGAATAAAATGCGTTTTATATATGGCTATATTCTAATCAATTTGATGTAAAATACACATGAAATTTACTTTAAGATGAAATAAATCAAACAAGATTTATAAATTGAAGAAATAACATGGATTCCGAACACAATGAATTAGGAAACTAAACACGGAATTAGCGATTATTGTCATTTATTATTGCCGGTTAATCACATTTTAAGTGTTACACGTAAAATTATTATTAATAGATTGGATACAATAAAAACAAACAAATGGAACATATTTAAATGTAAAAATGATTAACGAAAATGAAATTGATGCGTAAAATTACAGTGTTGCGTTTTATTTTTCCATCGTTCATACATTTTCGACTCTTGCTTGTCTCTAGCCTGGATGTCTCCGACTATGGATGCTATGTTGTTTTACACATAGCGAATGATACTGAGTCATCTTTTAAATTGAGACAATACTCAGTTCGAGATTATGAATACAATGTACTTTATCAAAAATTCATCTGCTACAGCGGTATCGTCAAAGATAAACTGCCTACAGCTGAGATTACTCAGTAGAAATTTAATGAGATGGCATTATTATTCAAAAGTGATGAGAAGGCATGATTTGTGCAAAATGTTCAGAAAATGCTTATTTCATCTTCAAAAATGTT